>NW_009706220.1:59906-94612 GCF_000703405.1 Apaloderma vittatum | reverse complement strand
CCCCGCCACTCCGGTCGCCCTACTCGGAGACCCTGCGCCGTCGATCTCGCTATAACGCGGGTGATCTCGTGGAAACTCAGGGGGTGACCAACCAGTTTGGGTTCAGGTCTGCCTTGGCTGTGGGGCTTGTGTTCGTTCCTTGCTATGGCCCTTGAAGCGCAGCGGTGCAGGGGGGTGAGGAGGAGGAGGACCGAGGGCGTGCTGGTGTGCAGCAGCTGCTTGGCATTAAAGGCACATGTGGCGTTCGCTCCTGTCTTGAGATACGGGGTCGCCTGGGAAGGCAGCGCGTTCTGTCGAGAGCTGAGTCGCCGCACTCGTAGCTTCCCTCTGCATCTCAGCGTCGCTGTTTTTTGGGCCAGGTACTTTAATCACAAAGGCGGGAGTTTCTCAAAAAGCCGAAATGACGAATTACTATAGAACACAGAGCAGTGTTTTATTTGCGCGTGGTCTCGGTAGCATCATTTTAGGTCCCCGTTCAGTATGTCCAAATCAGCTGCTTAAGTTTGCAGAAGACCTCGCAGTCGTCCCCTCGTAGTTTCTCTCTATTCCCCTGTCCCACTGAAGAGGGGAAATCCTTCAAACTACAAACTTCCTGCTTTGCTGCCTTGAGATCTGCAAACTTTCTGCTTATTGTCATGAAAGAGGAAATTCTGAACTTGGCTGTGACGGGGAGAATAAAAGCACAGACACTGGAGTGAAATAAGATCTACAGAGTAGCTTATTTTCTCCATATGTTTATCCTCAGCAGAACCATGAAAAATGGTAAATGGTCCAATGTGTTTTCTATTTTTTTTTTAAAGTTTAACATCTGTGCTTGAGAAAGTTGCTGTGCAATTGTTTTACTTGCTTCCATTTAAAAATAAAATTTTACTTATTGTAAAAAAATAACTTTTCCTAAGGGGATGTTCTTAAAATATTTTATCTTAAGTCTGACATTTGATGTATGTCAGACTCTTAGATCATTTCAGCAGATTAAAAGAATTTGTAATATCTCTAATTTTGGACCCTATAGTTTAAGACATAACAGTGATTGAGATTCAAGCAGTAAGTGTTCAGCTCCTTCTAAAGAGCAACTGTGTATATATTTCAAGTTGCATCCGAATGTGGAATTCAGTAGTAAGTCCTTCTGCAGTTTAGATCAAGATGCTCTAAATAAATCATGTGGACAAAGGAGGGCTGGAGTCCAATACCTGGTACATCAAACTTTTCATGTTCATTAGTAGTTGTGAACAGAGTTCAAGTGACAGTTTAGAGATATAAATCCTGCACAGGGAAATGTCAAGCATTGTGACTGTACCTCAGCCTGGGTTTGAGGAAACAACTTCTGAGCTTTCCTTTGGCCTACCTGCTTGGGTTTCTGTGGCATTGGATTTATGAGGGCCACTGCACTAGGGCTGTCACATTTTTTTCCATAAGCCATCAGAACTGTCATTGTACTTGTTCCTGTGGCTACTTCTTGATCTGGGGGCTAAATCTTCTCATTTAGATGTCCTGGGTTCCTGGCTCCCTTTCTTTTTGCTTAAATCTGTTATCAATCTTAGGACCAGCTCTTCTGAGATACAGATACTATCCCAGCTTTTACTTTGTTTCAAATCGCGAGATGGTCTTGGGGCACACAACCTGAGTTCCTTTTGAATGGAAGCGAACTGAAGGATTTTCTCTAGGGCCACATCTGGCTGCTGCCGAGTGTGCAGTTCCTGGGAGTAGACTAGAGCTAGTCTGAAGTGACCACCCCATCAACAGTGTGGAATTCCAGCACTGTTTATCTGTCCAAACCCTATCCTATTTTCCAGGATGTCTTTTTAAAACAGAGGCAGCTTGAGGGGTTGAAGTTCCAATAAAAGTTAAGAGCTAGGCTTCCAGGTCACCTCAACACCATCAGTGGAGGTAGAAACCGTGTTGCATTTATAATTGAGAAGCTAAAGCCATTTATAGTTTTCCTAACAATTTGCACAGACTACCTGGAGTTTTCACTGCAGTTAATAGGAACAGAATATTCACTTAGATGAATGAAAAGAACCCTGTCATTTCAGTGTTAGAGCGCATTTCTTCTGTGTGGTTACAGAATATAATCTTTTATTATGTGCATGGTTCATACGGAAAAGTATGTTAGCACTTGTAGTAGTGGTGAGCAAGAGAGCTACCTTTTCACCCATTCGGACTGCAATTTCCATTTTGTGTATATGCCCTGTTGAGGAGGCAGTTGAATTAAGGAACAGAAAAATTCATTTTCCTTCCAGGGATTGTTCTTGCATAGGAATGGGGCAGTATGTAAGCAGGATTTATGTGAAAGCACAGCATACATCATAGCACACCTAACTCATTTTATGGAGTACTTCACGGGATCTCGTGAAGTGAATTGATAACGTGCTGAGGCAAAGTTGCAGTCGCGGTGGGCAGTGTGTAATGGAGACGGGATGGGCGTGAAACATAAGCCTGCTTCATCCGCATGGTAGGAGGAGGAGATGGAGCCCTGTTGCTATTGCAGGCATGCTGGGGAAATAGGATTTTGTGGGTACTGCTTGTGGCTGGCTGCAGAATTAAGAGATTATAAAGAGGAAGTGACTTTGCTGGTGTGTGTCAACATGGGAAATGCTTTGCTGGTTTCTCTATACTGGAAATACGTCTGTTACATGTTAGATTTGTTTAGGTTCTTCAGTTTATGCTGGAATTAAAGAGTGTCTCACTGAGGACACATTTCTGGTTGGTTATTTAAAGTATTTTTGTTCCCCTACTGCTCTGTGATTCTTCATCCTCTAGTTATCATCAATGTAGTGTGAAGCAGCTTGGTCTTCTGTCAGAAGTCTACAAGGCTATTAAGTGCAAAGCAGAAGATTTAATATATTGACTATTTCATTAGATAGATGTAGCTGAGTGGCCATTCCAATGTGAGTTTGTTCACCTCTTCTTTTTGGCTTTACACTGTGTAAATACAGTATATTGTTTTTAATCTGCACTCATTACAGATCAAATCTGAGTGGAAAGGTCTGGTTGTATTAATATTATTCTTTTGGATCTCCTGAATCTTCCAGTTGTAAACCATAGTAGCACAGTATGTTGAGACATCAGTAATACCGAGCCATAACAGTTTTGGGCCCGTTTTCAGTGAGGTATGTAAACATACGTGAGGTGGATAAACTTCAGTTCAAGAGTAGTCTGAGCAATGTTGGGAGGAGGAGGTGTGCACAAGAAATCATGAAGAAAGGCTTACTCTTTTCCTTCAGACATTTCATGATAACATTTGAAGTGTCATTGAAATACCAGAGTTTTTGTTCTTGTTAGCATTCAGCGTTTCTTAAAAGTAATACATCTAGTGATTAAAGAGTTTACCTAATGTGCTAAAACGTCTTTGAAAACTGTATCTGCAGATGGAGCTTTGTATGAGGTTTCTGTTACAAACTTTACTGGCTTAAATTAGCAATTCTGACTTTTCTGCCACTGGGTGATGTGTTTGGTGATAATGTCATCTTCGTGTGGTAAAATCTTTGTTTTCCAATGGAAGAAAAGTTGTACTTACAAGGGTAGAGGGAATCTTCTTGTTTGACCAAGATGCACTTTCTGGATGGGAGAATCACAGAATGTCAGGGGTTGGAAGGGACCTCAAAAGACCATCTAGTCCAGCCCCCTGCCAAAGCAGGATCCCCTACAGTAGGTCCCACAGGAATGCATCCAGGCGAGTTTTGAATGTCTCCAAAGAAGGAGACTCCACAACCTCCCTGGGCAGCCCATGCCAGTGCTCTGTCACCCTCACAGTGAAAAAGTTTTTTCTAGTATTTTTATGGAACCTCCTATGTTCCAGCTTGTACCCATTACTCCTTGTCCTGTCACTGGACGTCGCTGAAAAGAGCCTGGCTCCGTCCTCCTGACACTCCCCCTTGACGTATTTATAAACATTTATGAGGTCACCCCTCAGCCTCCTCTTCTCCAAGCTAAAGAGACCCAGCTCCTTCAGCCTTTCCTCATAAGGGAGATGTTCCAGTCCCTTCATCAAGAAAAAGCAACAATTTAATCAAGAAACAATTTAATCAAGAAAGCAACAATTTATCTAAAATAATTTACCTGTCATCCAGCTGTGTAACTGAATAATTAATATTACCTTGAATATTTGTGCTAAAGATGCTTTTAAAAAAAATTTGTGACTTCGTCAATATGTATTTTTTATCTATTTCATTCTTTATAGCAAATGACAAAGTATGTATATATACTGTGCTCTGTGTAAACATAAGGAAAATTTCCTATTTTGCTCTCTAAGTGCAATTACTAGTATAAAACTACATGAAGTTCCAAGGTTCTTATTGGGCCATGATTTTGTATTGGGGAGTATAATTGGCTTTTTAATGAATGTTTTGAAAAGTAAGGTTCTCTATTTCTGTAGTTTTTTTTTTTTTTGAATTTGCTTAATGCTTTCATGTAAGGTATAAATCATGTATTGTATAAATCAGGGTACTCACTTGAACCCTCAACATAGCAGTAATAAAGAGACCAGTAAAACTATGAGTAAAAATTGCTGAGAAATTAAAAAGTATTTAATGGTAAAGAGCTGCCAAATAGTGGCTAGCTTAATTTGTCACCTTGTAACTTGATGTAAGGATTAGTTTTTATGATTGTGATTTACACTGACTGTTGGCCAGTAAACGCAAATCAGGCAATGAAGAACTTTTGGGATGCAGGTATGCCAGGAAATAGGGTAGGTACAATAGTAGGTAAATACATATATTTTGAGGGGGAGGAAGAAATTTTATTTTGGAGTAGAAATTGAAACTATAATACATCTGCTACACTTGGTGTTTCAGGGGCTATCAATGGAAGTAGAGTTTATTTTTCTATGACAGCGATTGTTATTCTGGTGTGGTTTCGTGCTCTGACAAATTTGACATTGATGGGAATAGAAGCAGATGTTGGCACTTGTGTAAGCCTTCCAAAACCCCATGACCTCAGCTGGGGCGACTGGCTAGATCTTGAAGCAGCTGGTGGAAAAACCAAAGCTAGTTTCTTATGTAGACTGTAGTATGGTTTATAGAGTCTCGTTTGTGAATATATACACATTTCTGTCAAGTAATTCTAAAATCACAGTTATTCCATTAGATCCTACTGTACTGTCTTCTCCCCTCTCTTCTGCATGCATTAAAGTGAAAAAAGGGTTCATTTGCTTTAAATGTGCGCCCTGTTAACGGAAGCTGAATCCTTGCTTTTCAGCAGGCATAAAGAGATTTTGTTTATAAGGTTTACTGCCCAGCTTTCTCAGTGGCCATGTGACTACTCAGGATCTGTGTTTCCCTGCCACACTGAGCCTTTTCTTTCTCTTATCCCAACAGGTATTTCTCTGATTGCTGTGCAGACTTATTAGTTGGACAAGTAATTGATAGTCTTTGAGACTGCAGATAAACTTTTGTCAAATTCAGTGTTACTAACCCTGACCAGTGGTAGACCATTTGTATTCTGGATTGAAACTCCTTAAATGGCTATGCTAGATGATGAAATTAGGGGCTGAGCTTTTTACAGATAAAACATTTTTAAATGATCTTTTATAGCTGTAGTTCGACACAACAACAGTGTGTGAGTGTTGTTTTTGTGTGTATGTCTCTATATCATAAAATCATAGAAATCTCAGGTTGGGAGGACCCGTCCGGATCGTCCAGCCCAACTCCCTAAATATGTTATATGTATATCTCAGTTACGGTAATGATTAGTGACTTCATAATGGTTCATGTAATTGCATTTATATTTTATAAAAGGGATTTAAATGAATGGAAGGGAGGGGTTTTAGCTGGCTGCATTTTTTTGATAAGGTTATGCGATTTCCTTTCTCTTCAGGAAAAGAAAAACAACATTCTATGGCTACTTCATCATAAAAAGTCAAAAGGAAGTGCAAACACAATTACCATAGAAAGTCAATATCTTTTCCATTCAATTCCAATTTCTGCTGTTTTTAACTTGCTTAAGAGTTACCAAAAGCATGAATGTGGTGTTCTATGCTTATTTGACTTTCCTCGGCTATATCAATAGCACCACCTGTGGTCTTTATCAGAGTAAGGGTAACTGTTTAAAAGCTGTTTATTTCTTTCTAACCCCAGTCTCCAAGGTTGAATGCTTGTTTTATGAAGTGGATTAGAGAGAAAGATCATCTCTACTAGCTGAGCACAAAGTTCATGCAAGGCATGGCAATGGCAAAAAGGCAGAGGTTGTTCAGAACGATTTTCAAGCACGTACCTTCTCTTGTTTTACACTGCGCTGTACTGTAGATGGATCTTTCATACTTTTCAGTGGATTTCCTCTTACTGCTCTTAGATGTATTTAGACTGTATTGTGAAAAGCTGCTGTTTAAGAAGAAAGATGGTTTGCTTAGCTGGTGAATGAGAAGTCAAATACTGAAGGGAGAAATGTTTTGTTTCATAGCGTTTAAGAAATTCTTCTGTTCATAAGACTTACTGTAGACTAAGATGTATCATGCTGAAGACAATGCTATGCTTAGAGGTGTTGTACAACTTCCTGATTTATCTGTATTAATAAATATCATATTTGCAGTGTTTCAGTTACTACTTTTCTCTGCCTTATAGTTCGGTCCTAACTCTCCTGCCACCTATGTTTCCACAAGTTTGTAATGTGAGCCACTAACTTAGAAGGAACTACCTGGAGGGAATGATCAGTCACTACATCCAGACTTAGGATGCTCCATGCAGCCTAACACTGTTGAATAGCAAGCTGTTTGCAGTGATTTCAAATATTTGTGGAAATATATTTTTCGACCCTCTTCAGTATTAATTTTTGTCACCATTTTAAAACACCACATGCTTTGAAACTAGGCATTCCAATGTTGGGTTGTATATTTTTGGTAGGATTAGCGTGAAGAACAATTTTGCCAAAGATTATGAAGTCAAAGTTAGTAACGATATTACACTACAGGAGGAACTGAGAAGTTCTTCATGTTGCAAACCAGAAGAAACTGTACTTTGCCCAAAATAAACAAATCCAAACTCACTATAGTTGACCTAAGATAGTGATGGGGGCAACTTGCTGGTCTGTAGAAGGGTATAACCATATGTCCTTGTTTGGAGAGGCATTGGGCTACCCATAAATAAGACAGTAATTTAGATTAATAAATAGAATAACTGAGGCTCTATCTTTTTATACATGTATCTTGAATAACTTTATACTCATGCATATTTTTTATCAGCAACTTTGTTTAACTGTTTGTGCCTAGAACTAAACTCCATGCATATTGATTCAGTTTTCTGTTTTGGACTGGGTGGGATTATCACTGTCTTTGGTGAATGGATGGTGTACATTGGTGTGGGACTTGAGAGCTTAGGGATAGGATGCTCTAGAAGAATATAAAGATGCGCAAGAATCAAGTTAGCAAAGTCAAAGCTCATCTGGCATTGAAATAAGGGATGTGAAGGATGACAGAAGGAACTTCCAAAAGTACATTAGTAGCAAAGGAGAGACTAAGGAAAATGTGTGCCTACTGCCCAGTGGAGCAGGGAGCATTGTGAAGACGGGACATAGAAAAGGCTGAGGTATTCTGTGCTTTTTCTCCTGGATGAGGACTTCCCTTAGGCCTCTCAAAGTGTACTTGCAGATTTTGTGAGGATGTGTCATTGCCTACAGTAAAAAAAGGCAGAGTTACAAAGTGCTTTTGCATATACACAAGCCTGAGAGCAGATGGAATCTGAGGAAGCTGGCTGATGTCAGCTTGAGGCCTGTCTGTCTTCTTTGAGTGGCCATGGTGATTGTGCGAAGTTTCTGATGAATGAGAAAACACAAGTGCTCAGGCTAGTTTCAGGAAGGTCAAGGAAGAGGATCTGGAGGAGTGTGAACTCATCAGCCTCACCTCAGTCTGTGGGAAGATGATGCAGTGAATCATCTTTAAAACCACTTCCATGCAGCTGATAGAAAAGAAAGTGATTTGAAGAAGCATCTGGTGATTTATCAAGGGTGAATCATGTCTGGTCAACCTAATTGCCTTCTATGAGGAGATGACTGGCTCAGTGAACCTGCTGAGAGCTACGAATATTATTCACCTTGATTTTACCAAAGTGTTTGGCATGGTGTCTTATAGTATCCTTGTATTTAGATCTCATCAATTTGGACTGGATAAATAGTAAGTGGATGAAAAACTAGTGGATCTGTTAGACTCAAGGGTTGGTTGTCAACACTTATGAGCAGCATCCTTCAAGAACAAATACTGTATTGTGTCTTCAGTAATGTTCCAGATGGTGGGATAGGAAGGTGTGCTTTCAGCAGTCAGAGGGATCTCAACAGATTGGAATACTGACAGTGCTGATGGGAGTCTCATGAAGTTCAGTGAAGAGAAATGCAGAGTCCTGCACCTGGGATGGTGTAACCCTGTGCACCAGTACAGCCTGGAGGCTGGAAAGCAGCATTATAGAGAGGGCTCTGGCAGTGCTTGTGGACAAGAACATGAGTCAGTGTTACATCCTTGCAGTGCAGAAAACAATTCTGGACTGTTTTAGCAAGGGTGTCACTGGTAGGTCAAGGAAAGTGGTTCTTTACCTGCTACTCTACAGTTGTGTGACCTTTGGGACTCAAACTTTGGGCTCCCTAGTTCAAGAAATAAATTTACCTACTGGAGCAAGTCTAGTGGAGGGCCAGCAGGGTGAGGAGGGGCATGGGGCATTTTATTGCACAGAAAAGCTGAGAGAGTAATGTTTATTTCAACTTAAGAGTAGATGACTCAGTAGCAATTTTATCGTTATCTGCAACTCCCTGGTGGAAAGGAAGGGAGAAGATGGAGCCACACTCCTCGCAGAGATGCACAGTGGAAGAAGGAGAGGCAATGGGAAATTACAACTCAATGTAAGGGGAAAAAAAAGTATTGTTTACCATGAGGATGATCAAAAACTGGAATGAGTTGCCCAGAGACTATGGAATATATTTTGGTCAAAGCTCAACTGGGCAATACTGGGGGACTTGTCCTAGTTGTTGACACTGCTTTGCTCAAGCAGTTGGGCTAGATGACCTCTGCAGGTCTCTTCCAACCTACAGGACTCATCAATTTTGTGACTTATTGGTATGATGGGAAACAGGAGAGACTGTGCTGAAGTTTCAGCTCTTCAGGAGAGCAGATTTTTCAGGGTTGCATCTGTGCTTTGTTTCCTTTATCCTCTGAAATTCCAATTTCCAATTTCCAAATTCCAGTTTCCAATTTCCACATGTCCAGGCTATACTGTTCAGCAAACAAATATTTGAAATCCAAGAGGAAATTCAGAAACACAGATTTTTTTTTTTCCAGCTGTATTATTTTTTTTCAGGAAACAGATAACCTAGGACTTCTGTAATATTTGCTCTTCAGAGATCTGTGAGTGCATTGCTGTCATTAATCAAATCTGAGTAGTTCTACAAATGGGAAAGTTGGAGACAGATCTTGATATTTGGGTCCCAGTGGAAGTTTGTGGCAGAGCCAGAAATATAATCTGTTGTCTTGATTCCCAGTTCAGTACTCTGGCAGCAAAGCAGACCTTTCTTTTTATATGTAACTGATACTAGATGAATGGTTGTCTACTTAAAATGTCTGAGAAACTACAAGGATAATTCTTCAAAGCCAGCTTCATTTTGTACAAGCTTTATTGTCCCTGTGATTCTCTCATCACAGCTGAATTTATCCTCTTGTAATGCCAGAACTGAGATATTAGGGACTGACACTTATTTTAAGTCCCATGAGACCTCCTGATTCTCCGTTCTGCCTTGCTAGCCTGGTTGCCAAATCATCTGGCATACCTCATGAGCTTTCAAGTTCAAGGTTGAGAGTGTGAATTTCATGTAGGGGAATGGGTACGAGTAACAGCTAGAGCTGAAGAGTAGTGGAAGGAACAGTGATGTATTAGAGTGGCTTGCTTTATTTCAGTGTCATTTGTGTGATGCAGCCCCTTGACAAATCTGAAAGGAGCAGAATAAATAACCTACTCCATGCTATTCAAATTGATTTACATCCCTGATGGACTTCTTCACACCTCGTGTTTAAATATCAGAGAAGACATCACGTACACACCTCAAGCAACTCATCTCTCCCACCAGAATCATAGAATATGTCATTACATTTGTGTTGAGGCTGCCTATACCACGTTACTAACACGGATACCTGGTAGGGCAACAAGTTATTTTCTGAAACTTGCCTAAAGGTTCTTTGTTTCCACTGTTTCTCTTCTGTTGTGTCATGTTTGATTTAGGCATAGGGAGGCTGGGAATGTTAAGTCAACCTATAGGAATGCATTCATCCCTCCCTCTAGGACTACCTGGTAATAGGCACAGCTTGGTGAAGTAGATGAGATACTCTGAGATATGTTCAGTGGCAAACCCTGAATCATCTATATTTGTATACTCCCTGCCCCTCGTCCCCAGAAGCATCACAGTTTGAAACATGGTGAATGTTGAATTACTCAGCTAAAATTTCCAGATTGGGAATTAAGTTAAATGCTGATCACTAGGTAACAGCATTAAAGTGGAGCAACCCCTGAAATAATTCATTAGTTTGCAATTTCATTAACAAAAGATACTTTAAGAATCATAAACTTCCCATTTTATGTTATTGAAACAAGCTAGAAAGTACCAGATACGAAATGGAAGAATAGTAAGCAAGATTTCTCTTCCCCAGTCATTAATACACTTTCAGGATGTTCTTGGGCTCTTCTGTAAACTTAATTGACCACGATTTTACTTAGTAATCCCTACTGTGACATTTTGAAAAAAAATGGGCACTAAAAGCACAAAGCTATAAAGTTGAAATGATGTACTGTGTAACAAAGTGATTGATGTCTGGGATGCTATGAATTTGTGTAACAAGACTGGAAAATCACTTCATTTTACTACTTAGTATGTGCTAAGTTATACTGCCCAAAGAATTTAAGCATCTGGTGTATCCAGATGCCTGGAAGAAATAGCACATGACAGAACGCTTTGAGACAATATCCTTGGATTCTGTAGTGTGAGTGTGGTAAAGGGACTTTGCTTTAGGAGTCACAGAGGCATTTAAGACCTAAACAAATGTGGAAGCAACTGAAACTCTGCAGTGTATAAACACTGTTTTCATTAAAAAGATAACAAAGCTGTCCGAGGTGGAGGGAAGGAAAAGTGGCACATACCTGTAGAGTTAGCGTTTTGACACTTTGAACTAAGATGTTCATCACTGAATAGTTCCTATTTATCCTTTTATTGTCTGGGAGGAGAATTATTTTGTGAAACCATAAAAAGCAGGAAGACAGCAAATATGTCCTGATTCATAGAATGACGTTGTAAAAACGGCTACCCTAAATTAATAATGATAGCTGATTCCTTCCTTCAGTGCCTGCTGATTTTTGTTCCTGAAAGCTTATAAAAATGATTTTGCAGCATAAGATAAAGACCTAAAATGAGAGGCTTTGGAAGGAATATGTGAATTGCTGGGATAAATTTAATAATAGGTCTATCAAAGTAAATTTTTTTTATAATGGTAGTTAGTAGTAGTGGTTTGGGAGCTGTCTGTACTGGAGATTGTGGGTGTAGGGCCTGGATGCAAAATAAGTAATCTCTGAGTTTGTCCATTTTATTTTTGTACAGATGGTAGTTTTTGGCACCAGTAACTTTTGAATGTGTTTCCCACAAAGTAATTCCTTTTGCTTACTTCAAATGTCCTGCCTGAAAAATTCACCAAGTACTTGCATCACTATTTTTCTTGTTAGAAGTCCAAGTCTAATTATTCCTGTTATGAAACCCCTTTCATACTTTTACCATCTTTCAAACTCCTTTGTTATGAATTATTCTGGTGTCAATATAATTGATCTTCACTCTCATTTTGTTCTTAAATCTTTTGCACAACAGTTTTCAGAGGGCAAAAATTAAACCCCCCAAATGTGTGTAATAGATGTTTGAGGTACTGAATTAGGATTTTTCTTGTACTGAAAGATGTTAAAGAATTCTGCTTATTTTTTGTCTGCAAACTGTAGTTAGCACTGTACTTTGGCCCTGTTTTCCTTTCTTAATTTACCTTTAAATATTGAAAGTAGTATTTTTAGAGATTGGGAAAGATGCTTAAAGAATTAGTTATAGCTGCTATTTGCTCTTTGTCACCATTCTGATTGGCAGTGTGAAACAAAGTATATGGAAGGAGGTCTCAGTGAAGGATGAAAGAGCCAAACAAAAGAATAATAGGAAGAATGAGAGATATGAGGTTACAGAAGAAGCTCTAGAAATAGGAGAGAGAGAATACTGGAAATGAAGGAAAGAATGCATGAACAAGATAGAGAAGGAAGCGAGAATAGTTACTGGTTCTTCTAAAAATAAAAAAGCATGCAAAAATCCCTTTGAAACATGTCAGATACGTGGTGAGATTTCCTTGTATTGCAGTATTTGTATTAATAGGACAGGCATCACAGGCTTTTGCAGTGCCACTTGCATTCCCAGAAGTTCACTGTGTTGTTGGATGGTTGAAGTGACTGTGGCTAGCAGTAAGGTAGAAATGCAGTTTCTTAGACATCTTGAAATTCAGAATCACAGAATTTCCTAGATTGGGAGAGACCTTTAAGATCATTGGGTCCAACCATTAACCTAACACTGACTAGGCCCCAGCTAAACCATGTCCCTAAGCACTGTGTCTCTGTGACTTTTAAATACCTTCAGGGATGGAGACTCCACCACTGCCTTGGGCAAGCTGTTCCAATGCCTGATAACCTTTGCAGTAAAGGAATTCTTCCTAATATCCAATGTAAATCTCCCTTGGTGCAACTTGAGGACCTCTCCTCTTGTCCTATCACTTGTTATTTGGGAGAAGAGACTGACTCCTCCCTTGCTACAGCATCCTTTCAGGTAGTTGAGCAGTAAGGTCTCACCTCAGCCTCCTTTTCTCCAGGCTAAACAGCCTCAGTTCCCTCAGCTTCTCCTCATAAGACTTGTGCTTGAGACCCATCACCAGCTTTGTTGCCCTTCGCTGGACATGCTCTAGTACCCTCAATATCCTTGTAGTGAGGGGCTCAAAACTGAAAGTACTTGAGGTGTGGCCTCACCAGCGCTGAGTACAGCGGTAAAAACACTTGCCTGGTCCTTCTGGCCACACTATTCCTGATACAGGCCAGGATGTCATTGGCCTTGGCCACCTGGGCACACTGCTGGCTCGTGTTCAGCCGGCTGTCCATCAGCACTCCCAGGTCCTTTTCTGCCAGGCAACTTTCCAGCTCCCTCCCACCTCGAGCCTGTAGCGCTGCCACAGGTTGTTGTGACCAAACTGCAGGACCAGGCATTTGGCTTTATTGAACATCATACAGCGTTGGCCTTGGCTGATCTAGTCTGTTCAGATCCCTCTGCAGAGCCTCCTTTACCCTGGTTGTCCTGCATGTACTGCATGATGGTACTCAGGATGATCTGCTCCGTCAGCTTCCCTGGCACTAAGTGACAGGCCTGTAGTTCCCGGATCCTCCTTCTGGTCCTTCCTGTAAATGCGTGTCACATTGGCTGACTTCTCATCTGCTGGCACCTCCCCAGTCAGCCAGGACTGCTGATAAATGATGGAAAGTGGCTTCGTGAGCACCTCTGCCAACTCTCTTGGAACTCTTGGGTGGATTCCATCTGGTTTCATAGACTTGGGTATGTCTATGTGATGCAGCAGGTCGCTGACCATCTCTTCCTGGATCGGGGTGGGAATCGTTCTGCTTCTGGTCTCTGTCTTCTAGCTCAGGGGCTTAAAATTTATGAATGGAAATTACAAAATTAATGGGATGTGATTACCACTTTTAAATATGTTGTAATATACCTAGAAGCATTCTTTATGTGGGCAGGGACAGGAGCATGAAGATCTGATAGCAATAACTTTTTTTTTCATTTACTTTTAGGCAACCCCTCATTCATTTATCTCTTCGACACTGTGTGAGATCCTGTTTATTAAGAATAATGCCTGGAAGTTGGCAGTTACATTCCGTATGAGCGTGTTAATTTCTTCCCATATGCTGTGAGGTTGTCCTCACAGGAAATAAAGAGACTTTTTCCCATGTTTAGTTATACTGAACAGTTACAGTAGTCAGACTGGACAGAAACAATGGGAAGGAAAGTTTCCTGTTTTCTGCAGATACTGAAGAGGTTTTTGGCCCCAGGGAAGGTAAAGCTTTTTTCAGTGTGAGTGTACAAAGAACTTCTTTTAATTAGTGAAAATTAGAGTTGCTGTGATCTCAATTGAAAAGCTGTGCTTCACTCTTAAATGTTTTACAGGCAATTTACTGTCCTTTCTAGCTATCTTGATTACATTTCAGCATTTGCATTTAGAAATAGTGAATTACAGCAGGGAAAGCCTAAAGTTCCCTCTTTTATAAACACTCAAATATATTGTGCTGTGGTTAGAATGCTTTTGGGTGGGTGATGAAATAGAGTAATACTCATGTTTGTGTGCATACTGTGGGTCTGACTGACATCAGCAGAAGGGTACAAGAGAAGAATAAGAACACACTAGACTCAGTGGCTTTTTAGAGTAATAAGGAATTTAACTGCAAAAAAGAATCATGCTTTATTTCTCTGTTTTCAGTCTACTGTACCAGAACAAAAGTTGAGGAAGGCTGGTAAATCAGTGTCTCAGCAATTACAGTGATGAAATTTTCATCTGAAGCTGATGATATATTACACTGATACTGCTACAGCATAAGCTGTGGTTTTCCATAGGCGGGGAAAAAAAAAATCAGCAAAACCACTGCAAAACCCCTTTAAGTCAAGATTCAGCTGGGTGAGTTCATAAGAGATTGCTTATCTTTTAAATTTCATATATGTGTATTACAGGACACTTCTGTGGATTTGTGGAGATGACCTTCAGCCATGATTAAAGATTATTCTAGCTGGAATACATGAAGACTAAAGTCTAACAGGAGTACTCATACAATTAATTACTCATTTCATTCAATAGGCAAAGTGAAGAAACTTTTACTAAGTTAAAAGCTATTTTTAAAAAGTAGAATTCTATTTTATAGTAGTTATCATCTGCTGTACTACCAATTTTTAAGTCATTAAGTAGACTAGTTACTACTCAATCTTGGTAAATTCTTAACTTAGATTTTGTAGTGCAGTTTTCACCGTGTGCAATCCATTACAACCTAGGTTTTCCAAATTCATTTGGAGGATACTTTTTCAGTAAAAATAGTTTTGGATAATGGGATCCTTTCAGACACTTCCTTGGGTCTGAGTCAAACTTTTCAGGTGAATTAGTAAAAAGGAGTTGCCTTTTTTCTTCTGTTTTTTATACAAATGCCACTTTACAGCAGTTATCAATGGCAGTGTTACATAAAATATTCAGTTCTCCTGACATTTAAACTAATCTTATGTAGATTACCGTATGGAATGTGTAAGCAAGCGTTGCTTTCTACTAGCAATTGCTGTATCCTGAAAACTGAAATTAATTCGGGCATCTTGTGAGAGGTGTGTGCTGGAAATACACTGGATTGCTTAGTTTTCATCCATATTATAGCAGCTTCCAGCACAGAAATTAAAAATGAATATTTGTGCTTGTACATTTTACTAATAAAAAAAATTAATAGCTACATTTGTACCAGATGGTATAACAGTATTAAAACCCCCCAAACATTAAAGTGTGACCACCATGGCTACTGTTATACATGTGCATATTACGTGTCTTTTTACCGAAGAATTTCCCATACTTACTTGCCAGCTATAATTTGGCTTTTGACTGCAAAAATTGTTAGATGTAAACCAGGATCTCAGCAAAATGTTATTTTGTGTCTAAACTTTTTCTTGTTTGTATGCAGCTGTCTATTTTAATGTGCTCTGGGCAATAAAGGCTGTAATGGCTATTCCATTCGTTTTCCTGTTGTTTTCCAGCAGCCAAACAGCATCCAAACAGCTCTGGGCTAATACAGTCCCCTCACTTTACCATTTATTTCTAAACCTTTTAATTTCCCAGAGTAAGAATTTCTCAGATGCTGGCTAATGCTAACAGAGTGAAGCATTCACTGTAGTTATCTCATAGACTTCCAAAAGAAATTTACCTGTATCTTACAGCAATTCTGACTATTGATTTTTTATTTTCTCCCATTTATTCACCTTCTATTTACTTAAATGTCTTGCAGGACATAGTGTTGTTCTTAATAGCTAACTGGACATAAGACACAGGTGCACCATTTAGTGACCGTAGAACAACTATTGCTTTTCTGTACACTGTGGATGGGAAGCAAATATTTGCATATTAAATATTCTCATTATGAACACAGAGGAAGATTCAATTTTTTTTTCTGGTTAATGAGAAATGTACATGAACTGCAGACTTGCCCCGTGCAAGCAAAATCATGTTCACTTCAAAGGTTTTGAGAGAAAATGAAGCATAACTGGTGCAGAGAATAGTATTTTTATTCTAAATTCTTTTATAGAAAGCCTCTACTAATAGAATAAAACCATACAATATGAGTTTTGGGGGACTACTGTCTTCATGAATTTTCACAGTTAGGAAAAGTGGCTGCCACAGGTGCTACCAAATCTTGACCTTCCATGTAAAGAATTTTCATATTACTTAATTGGTTTCTACATCAGTAGACTGTTATATACAGATATATCTAGCCCACTGTTTCTAATATGAATCTAATACTAATTTACACGCATCTGAAAATACTATGTGAATTGTAAAGCCATGATGAGTCATATGATCATACTTCACAGATGAATATAGTTGTTCATCACATTTTAATTGTTATAGAACTAAAAAAATAAAAAAAATTCAAACCTCTCATTTTCTTCCTTGATTATATGTCTGTTTTTTCTTCTCTGGAAGTGTGTCTTTTTTTTTTACCATGCTGTGAGACTTTTTTTGTGTAGGGGGTTTTGGTGTGATTGTTTTTTTTTTTTTTTTAAGCTTGGCATGTGGAGTTTAATAATATCTCATTGTTAGCTGAATTCAGTTCCCAGTTTTGTATCTGTAGGAAAAGTGTGTTATAATTTTTCTCTTCTTAATTAAAAGTGTATAAATTGTTTGAAAAGCACTATCTATTTGAGCTGGAGAGCTAAAGCTGCTGCTTCAAAATATTTAAGGGCTATAGCCAATCTTGGAAGAATATCATTTGATCAGTGGTATAAAGAGATTTCAAAACCATTCTAAAATCACTAAGTGGTAGCTCCCTGTAAATGGGAGCATCCATAGCAGGCATCAGTCCATCACTGCTGGTCCTTAAGCCTTGGATTTTCAGCAGCTGTATGTGCACAGGCTGTGTGTCCAGAGTACAGAGAAAGAAAAGACAGGTGTCCATGTGAGTCTGCTATTTCTAGGCGATGATTAATATCCTGGTGGAAACGGATAATCAACATTAATTATGACATAGCCTCATGCTATGTCCAGGCTAAGACAAAGAACTGAGAACCAGATCCCTGGTTAAACTCTCCAGCGCTTCTGGCACAGTTCGTCTGCCCATGCTCATGCTACTGCCACCTATTCACATGGGGAAAGGATTTAGGCAAGGCTCTTCATCTCAATCTCAATCTCAATCTCTGCGTGTACCTTCACTTGATAACTTTCTCAATTTTTGTGGATTTTTTTTTTTAATGACTGCTGTTCGGATCTTTTCCACCTGGCCTTGGGGAATTAGAAACTGCTGCTCTTGCCCCACAGAGGCTCTGATTTTTTTAATGAACAAGTCTATGTCCAGTTTTTCCTCTAATAAGAAAGAATGGCTTCAGTGATAAGTGCTTTGATAAAGGTAATTCTCATTCTTACTTTAGATTGCCCCTAATTTTTTGTAAACAAACTTTTGCACAATAAACTTCTCAATTTGTATGCTCATATTGTCCTGTTAATTGGAAATTACAGGAAAGCAAACTACTTTAGATTGATAAACTAACAAACTTATTCTCAACAATCTCACTTTAAGGTGAGGTAGGAAACAGGCTGCTGAACCCAATCTGTCTAATACCGGTTTTCCTTTTAGGCTCTTCTTAGATAGAGTCAGACAAAACAATGCTAAATCATCATAATAAAACAGTTATGGTTCTGTAATATGCATATATGCAAATATGGATGGGCTTTTGTCCTAACCTGAGGCATCTACAAGAGATGTCTATTTTAGGAGTTGTTTATATAGGTAGTTAGTTAATGGAGAAAAAGTTCACTCAAAGACTAATTCAGAGAACCTTGGTTAGGAGACTTCCTGTCTCTCTTTTTTACTTGGTTACCGTCTTAAGGTAAATATCTTTTCAAAATGCTGACTAATAGATTTTTCCTTTGTATGATCTGTTTTTCTTTATTAGTGTTACTTCAGCAGCCAAGATTTCCACATTTGTCTATACCTTTTCAGCTTTACATTTCCCTTGAGAATTCATATTCCTTTTTTTTTCACTTTCAGGTAGTACGGATAACAGATGACAGGTTTTGTCACCTCTCTTTGGTAGCCACAAAAAAGAATTCGTTAGTGACCATGAATAAAATATTTAAATACCAGAAGTGTACTTAATGACTGTGTTTCTAAAGGCTTTTACAGGAGCTACTGTAAGTACTTGCAGCTCAAAAAAGCACTAAGAAGTTAACATTATCCTGGAACTCTAGTGTCATAATGGAAGTGCTTTGTCTTAGCTTAAATAAATATTTACTTTGAAAGTCCAAATTTACATTAGCCAAAAAGACTGTTAATGTGTATTGTAGATTGTGTATTCTGATAATAGTGCTGGAGAACGCATAATGGATAAGCCTCCTCAAAATGCCACAGTTATTCTGAGATTTATGTGTTATTTATGGTGCATTCAGACTTTCATTATCTGAAACAACTGGAATTCAGACCATGCTGTCCCTGTCAGCGGTGCCACTTCTTGCTGTGGGTTCTTACTCTGATGACTGGCATCTGGAGTCATTGCTGAATGAAATACAGGGAGGCCCAGAGACAGAGATTGATGAAGGCTTCAGGAACTACTAGCCCTACCAATAACAAATTGTGAAAAAGAGACTTGAATCTGGAATTTTATTTTCTTAGCTCAAGCATTTTAATAATTATGGGTAACTTTAAATTTGAATTTGTACCTGTGGATGCTGGAAGCTTTTCTAGGGTATCCTAGATTTGGTTAGGGAAATAGCATAAAGGGTAAATTTAGCTGTCTCCTAGTGATGTGTGTGAAATACTGAACCTCTAGCTACTTCTGTCTAAGGTAGATGGCCTGCCATAGTGCAAGAAATTATGGTGTGAAAAGCTGATCCGCTGTCCTGTTGAAAAGAATCACTGGCATGAGTGAGTTGCCATCAGTACTGCTGGGGTAAAGGGCAGCAAGCTTCAGGAAGCTGGCTGAGAGAACTGCTTTGGAAACAGAAAGGAAGAAGGCTGGTTGATTTGCAGGTGCTTCTGGGAAAACATACCAGTGGGATAGGAAGAACAGTGCTTCAGGGGTTAACAATAGTTCAAATATAAACTGGTGCCTTTCAGGGATATGTATGTGTTCTATGTTAGCGACAGATAGCTAGATAGTGCTGCATTAATTTATAATTTAAAAACACTCACTCATCTGATCTCATGATGTGATATTTGAGGTTTTTTAAGGCGAAAAGAGGTGTTTGAAGTTTTTATATTTTATTAATGTTACAGTACAGAGAAAATATGTTGATGCTGATTTCATATAGCAAACCGAGTGGTAACTTCATTCTGCATGTATTTAAGCACTCGGGACAAATTAAAACCTTACCTTTATTGTTTCATGGCCAAGTCAGTAAAGTACACTACATTTGCTTTTAATGAACAGATAAGATGCAAAAATAGAGTTCTGTATGTGTTTGGTCAGGAAACTGGCACCTTCGTATTTTGTAGAAGTTTATTAAACATGAGGGGAGGGAAAGTGGTGGAGTTATTTTCCTATTGGAGAATTGGCTTTTACTCTTGTGTGCAAATCCAGTCAGTTCAGTGAAGTGAAAAGCTCGGAAGTGCTTGGTGGAGGCTAATTAGAAGCCTCCACCATTGCTGCCCACAGGATCTATTTGCACTGAGTGTTCTTGGCACTCTGCACACCGCTGCACTGATTTCACTCTTCATCTGCCATCTCTCTACAGCCGCTGAGCCTATTGCAGTCCAGAGGCACTGGCCTGATTTTCTGAAATGTTACATCTCTGATAGCCTGGACCCCTTTGGTACCAAACTTTAAAGCTAGTTTGGGAAAGACTTGCGCCTCTTCTCCTGCTTGATGAATTTGTTGATGAGTGCAGGACCAGGAAAAAGGAGCATAAAAGCAGAAATCAACAGAATTGAGCTGGGAATGGATGATGGGAGTGGAAATGGTGAGGAAGGGAGGACGGGCAGGAAAAGCCAATAAATTGTAAGAAGAAATCAATGTATAAGAACACTTGAGTGCACTCTGCATAAACAACTTGGATTGAAATTCTGCTTTCCTGTGCCCCATTTGTTCCTTGGCTATTTTAGAAATAGTTGTGAAACACTAGGTAAGTGTGAATTCTTGCCCTGGTAAACTCTGAGGATTACTTAATCTATTATTATTACCAGTCACTCTACTGAAGCAGTAGAGCAGTAGAGATTTCTGCTCTGAATGTAAAGGCTAATGACTTATGCAGAGGTGAGTATCAGTTTACATAGCAGAATGTGTGTTTTTCAGTTTAAAAAAAATACTGAAACAATTACTGGAGCAGTACTTCACTGCTTATGTTAAGTGAGTTGAACAGAGAGGGGCAGGACAAGATCACACTTTGGTGTAATGCCAGTGGCTGATGTCTGCTGAAGTTCTGCTAACCCTGTTTCTCCTCCTCTTGGTTGCTTTCACTCTCATCATACAAACAACTTTTTTTCCCTGCACAGGATCTACTTGGTGTTGTAGATAAAGAAGTAATTTGTATAAAAGTGTTAGGGTATCAGGGACAACTAGGTCAGTCCCTGCTCTTTCAGCTAGCTAATATACTAATTCTGACACTGCTTCCTGCCATGATAATTTGTTTTCTTGACCAACCCCATTTGTTTTGCAACAGACAGGGAATATGTTTTATTGAGGATCTGTAAGGTGATGTGGAATAAGAGTGATTGCATTAGAAGTCTGTAGCTTTTATGATGTATCTTCTGGTATGAAATGTTCCTCTGAAGGTAGCTTTGAGTCCTGTTTCTCAACTTTTCACAAAGCACTTCACACTTAACCTGCAGTTTTGCTGCATGATGTATCTGGCTATGGGACAAAGAGATGTCATGTGTGTTGGATGGAGAGAGGAAATGAGGGAAGCTGCCTGTGGAGTCTTACTCGTTGGATAAAGTGGATATTAGAAGAAATTTCTTAACTGAAGGAGTGGTGAATCATTGGAACAGGCTGCCCAGGGAAGTGGTGGAGTCATCATCCCTGGAGGTGCTCAGAAAATGTGGAGACGTGGCACTTGGGACATGGTTTAGTAGTCATGGTAGTGTTGGGTTGATGGTTGGGCTTGATGATCTTAGAGGTCTTTTCCAGCCTTAATGATTCTGTGATTCTATAGTTGTGTGCTTGGGAAAGGTTTCTTGCATGTGGTGGAGATCAGTAGCCTTCCTTGCACTGGAAGCCAGCAGTCTCCTTGACAATGTGGAACTGATCTGTTGTGGTCTTTGTATATTACTGTAGGTTACTTGAGATGCACTAGAGTAGACTTTTCTAGTAAAATGGGATGCTTTTTTAAGCAGCTCAGTGAAGTAGGAATGTTCATTAATGAAAAATGGATTTAATAAAAGTTACTATTTGAATGGAAACATCTGCATAAATTCTTTGGGTAGGTAGGTAAAAGAATATAGAAGAGCTAAACAAATGCACATCTGAAACAGAAAATTGGTGTGTTCTTGGAAATTTTTAATAGCCTGTTCTCTAAGTATGAATCAGCTCTTAAGTCAATTAAATCAACTACTTGACAGCAGCTGGTTCTTCATCCAGATACAGCAATATTTTATATTTAAAATGTAGCTTGTTATGAACTTCTTTGGTTGAATAGGACATCTATCACTAATTTTGAAACAAATGTGAATTTTCGCTAGGCTAAATAGACATTGTATTATTTTGTATCTTCTGAAAACTCACTGGTCGTAGTACTTTAATCAAAAACCTGTGCTAGTTGTTACAAGTGAATGGAAGAATAGGGGCTTTGCTGTTAGGGCAATTGTATGGTAATAAAGTTTTTTTGCTTGTTTGGTTTTTCTTCTTGATCAGTATGTCTCGATAGAAAAACAAAGTCAAACCTGTATGCGCAGCAGGGTGCAGAGTCTCTGGGGTCAGCAGTAACTTAGGAAAAGTATGCAGAGAGGTCAGAGATCAGTTTAGGGGCCTATTTATCAAGGGAACAAGCCAGGGGAGGAGGGGACCTGCTTTGCCATTGGCTCACCAGTTGATTTAGAAACCAGGATTGAAAGCTGTGGGGTGGAAAGCGTGGCTGAGATCTCTCAAGTGAGCACATTGATGGCACTGAATGCCTTTCTGGGTCATGGTCGTTTCACCAGCAGAGGGTTGGTTCCCCCCGCGTTGCCCCAGCAAAGGGAAGGGCGAAGGCCCCAGCTGGGGAGGGGAGGAAGAGGAGGGCATGTGGCTCACGCCGTTTCATTCACAAGCACAAGGATGGCAGAGGGCCCAGACTCTTCATAGAAGTCCTGTAAAGCAGCTTTCAGTCTAAATTCATGCCACTGATTAGATGCAAAGTTTCTTTTCATTCATAGCGGCCAATTCGTTCCAGTGAGCAGAGAAACATAACATAAAGTATAGAAAACACAGTGAGCGGTTGCCAATTTCTAGGCAGATTAAAACCTTTTTTTCTGTAGCTGAAGTATGCTTATCATGTAGATTTTCCTCATCATGGCTTGTTTTCAAAGTTGAACACAATAGCAGAGTGAGCTCTAGTAAGCATTTGGTATGCTTTGAAATTTTGCTGCCTAGCTAATTAATGTGATTTCAGTTTGGAGGATGGGCAGTGATGCTGTTGTTTTTGTAAAGAATAACCTCTCTATTGGAGAGTTTAAAATAAAGCTGTAACGATTGGTGTGACTGTAGTCAGCTTTTTGTCAAGGGTTTTTGTAACCTTGAAAACTATCCATACCTGTTTTCACATGTAATGTGTTTGTGTATGTCTCAAATTAGAACTGTATAATTTTTAATTTGTGGGTTGATGGGTTCCCCTCCCCCTAGTTTGTGTTAATGAATGAAAACTGTTAATTGGAATACAAAACTGCTTACAGTAAGGATGAAGAATTACGTGGGTAGCTGAAAAAACTGCAAAAAGCATTCCCACGTATTAGCTATTAGTGCTCTAAAGATGACAGTAGTCCATATGAGTTAGAAAAATGAATTTGCCTGCCCATTCTTGAAATATGTGGAGCAAATCATCTTCTGTACTGTCATGGCTTTGCTGGGTTTTGATAGGTCTGCAGAGCTAGAAATGTAAGCAGATTTTTCCCATATTGTTACTTAGATACCCGAGTAAAAGCCAGTTTCAAAATGCTGCCTTTTCCTAGTTTTGTGGCTTGTTTTGTGTGATCAGTGTGATGCATACATTAAGTTTTTGGGTTAGTTTAGGTCTCAGTTTTTTTTGTAAAATGAAATTAAAGCCACAAGAAGTTCATTTTTGTGCATGAAATGAACCTGGACCATCCTACTGGCTGGGAGGGGAAGTGTCCTAAAACTTCTTCCAAACCACACAGTCAGAAACATTCAAGTAGTGATACAGTTATGGGTTCAGTGCATGAGAAAAATTTAAGTATTTCAAGGAATTAAACATGATGATGACTCAGAATAAAAGATCTTAGTGATCTAAATTCATAGGATGAGCTAAGTACTGTCGTGCCCAGTTGTTAAAAGGTCTGACCAGAATAAAAGGATGTTTGTTTATTATTGCCATCTGAGGACATTCTTCTTCCCCTCTATTGCACTAAGCTGTCTGGAGTTTCTTACAATGCTTAAGAATGGAAATAAGTCTTTATAATTGAAAGATTTGTTTAGCTGTACTGTTTAGTCCTTAAATAGACTAAGTGGTTACAATTGAGAGGTGATATTTAAATTATTTGCACCCAATAGAAAAGATATTCAAGAAAAAGGACCCTGAAAAGTATATGAAAACAAAACAGTGGTTACAACAGTGCCCTGGATGATGATGATTAGACTAATATTTCTGCCTTACTTTTCAAGTTGTAAGAAGTGTTCTCATTGTTAGTGGGACCCAATTAAAAATAATTATGCTCTGGCATTTTCCTTTCTTATACAATTTGGGCTGCAATGATTCTCCATTCTCTCCCTGGAAGTTTAGGAAATGAAACAAGGAAGAGGGTTTGGTCTTTTTTTCAGATGCGATGCATTAAAAATATCTCCAACATGTTAATATATTTGAAATGCAGTCTATTATACCTCATATTCTGAGTCTTGAAGGCCAGAGATTTCAGAAACCATATACTTTGACTTATGAAGCTCAGTGTGTTAGTAAAATTATTTTAATTCCTTATCCCTGTGAAATATAACAGACAGTTGCAGAATTTCACCCTTTGTTACATTTTCGAAAAATCAGGCTCCATAAACCCAGAATTGATTGAGGATTTTTTTTTCCATTGCTTCATTACACCAGGATAATTATTTCGTTTATTTCATTTACGTGTAGTTTTACATGTATAAATGTCAAGTAAAAGATGTAACATTTTTTCCTAGTCTGATGTAACATTTTTCCCTAGTAGTGCTTCACAAATATATAACTCATTCTTCCAGTGCTGCGCAGATCACCTGGCTTCTTACTTATGCATTGGGGAACAAAACTGTCTTGTTTTCAGTATTTGTAAAAAATTTTGAAACCCTGAAATACTTACTTAGTGGAGCACCCAAGAATTTGAGAAAGAGGTTATATTGTTTATTCTTGATGACAGTGTATATTTCATATGCAAGAAATACTGTAATTCCTTAAACTTAATTTTGCTGGCTTCTGAATGAGGCCTAGGGTGAAGACTGTCAAGAGTGTCTGAGGACTGTATGCCACCGAAATTCCATGGAATTGAGATGAGATCCATAAGGTATCTGACATTTTCACCAGAAAGACTTTCAGGCATATGTGTCTTATCTAAGCAGAGTTGTTAACAAATGACTCTAGCATAAAGGTTCCACGATCTACAGCTGGTGTAATGAGGAGTGCAGTCTGTTCCTGATCTTCATGCTCTTTGCAAGTGCCAAAACTCAATGGTCTGAGATACAGACTTCATCGTAAAGATAGTTTCAGACAACCCAAAACACTAAACCCTCAACTGTTTCTCTGTCATCCTACACTGTAAATACCTAGGAAAAGCTGAGAATACTATAATGCTTCAACATGCTGAAATTTTATTTTGCTTCTACAAGGATTTATTTAAAAGAAAAATCAAATGTGAAGTTATATTTCAAATAATTTACTTAGGTTATACAAAAAAGTATTTAAATAGAAATCTAGGGTGAGATGTAGTGATGCTATGCAGATGTATTTAAATTTATCCTTTACTGTCTAGTACAAGGATAGGATGATCACAACTAAGTATTGCACTCCCTGTGCTTTAAAGTGATTTCTGACTACAAAACCTCTGATATTTGTCATTGTAAGTGAAATGAAGTTTGGCTGTAGTAGGAGTGTGTTCATTTCGTTTATGTTATTTTTCCATATCACTGATTTTTTCCATTAGATAACAGCCCAGAAGTAAAAACTGGGAAAAATTTTGGATCTTTGGATTCTGAGGATTTAAAACAATGCTCACAGGCAGAAGTATTTCTGTAACGAAATATTCTAATAAATTAAATTAATGGAAAAAGAACTAAAAGAAAGGAATTTGTTTTTATTTCAAGGATCAGTTCATACTATGGCAAATAAAGGAAGTCCAAATTCATAGTTAAATGTAATAATCTTTGGAATTTGGTCCATAGGCAGAGTATTAATATTTTAAAGTATTTATTTCCTGTCCTAATCTTTCTGTAACTTTGCTTACAGGTTTGGTGGGTTTTTTTGGTTGTTTTTTTTTACTGAAAGTACTCTTAAATATATTCCTCAGTGGATAAATTCCTCCACATATTTTCTTAAATTGAGTGATTTGCCTACTGCTGTATCTTTTCCAAGCGTGTGCGATGCATTTCTAACTCTATAATTTCTGACTTTTGTGTGCTTACCAATGAACAATTAACTGTAGATACTGCAGATGATGGTGATTTTAGGAAACAAGACATTTGTGTTGTAGATGTTGACAAAAGTGCTCGTCAAACAAACCTGTTGTTGTAAATTCCCTCACTTCTGAGGTGGTAAGAATTCATAATGTGGGGTTTTTTTCTTTAGCTTGCAAGGCATTATGAAAATGATAGTTTAATAAGAAAAGAAGTAATTAAAACTTCTCCTACTGTAATTGTAAGGAAGCAACAGTAATACACCTTCAGCTTCTTTTTTTTTTTTTTTTTATTATACCAACCTCCCCACTTGCTAGCAGAAGATGTGACAGGCAGGAGCCATAGCCCCTTCAAAAAGATGTCGTGGCAGCACTGTATTCCTGTGTCAGCCAGTGGTCTCTCTTGTAGAGGAGTATGTGCGAGGTAATGCTATTTAGCAAAAGATCATGTTCTTATCGGAAGGAAGCGGGAACTATTAGTACTTGAGAATATGTTACTAAAGGTTATGAAAAGTCAAAGATAGATGCTGGCAGTGCTGCTCTTGAGAAAACCCAAAGCAGCTGCTTTAGCTTCAGACCTTAAAGATCATCCGTGGTAAACTGACCACCATTTAGCCAGTTCTTTAATCTCTGTTGAAGGGATTGATTTAATGCGGGTCAGAAATCTTCCTTTTTTGAAGCAGATTGACAGAATTCTCAAATACTGACTCTTTATAGTGCAGATGATTTTATTAGTCATCATTTGACAGTGCTCTTAGAGGTACAGCTTTGAGCAGGTTAAGAAGACCATTGAAAGCAAGTCCTTACTTTTGAAGAAAACCTGTTTCATTCATACTGATGTTTTGGGAGTGAAATAAAAAGAAATAAACTCTAGTAATCCCCTGTAGAGTTCCCTTGATTTTTATATCAAGGGTGAGACTGACCTGATGCCTGGATCCCTGGCTGCGATAGCAGGGTTGCTGTTGAGTGGTTGGTGTTCAAACCTATCTGCACTTTTCTCTCAGGGCACTGAATTTTGACATTGTGTGGAGAAGGCAAATGGAGAATCTTCCTGCTGCAACAGCAGCTATTTCTCATATATTCTTACCTGACGTGTTGTCTGTAGGGTGAATAGATGTACTTAATTTTTCTTTAGATTTTTAGCTCACTTCAGGGAAGGAAATCTCTTCACATCTCAGTTTCATTTGCTATTGCAATAGATTATATTTTTCACAGTATCACACGCTTGCCTAGATTGGAAAAGACCTTTAAGACCATCGAGTCCAACCATTAACCTAACCCTTACAAGTCCTCAACGAAACCATATCCCTAAGCACTATTTCTATTCAACTCTTAAATACCTCTAGGTATGGGGACTCCACCACTGCCCTAGGCAACTGGTTCTAATACCTGATAACCCTTTTAGTAAAGAAATTATTCCTATTATGCAATCTAAACTTCCCTTGGTGCAACTTGAGGACATTTCCTCTTGTTCTGTCACTTGTTACTCGGTTGAACAGACCAATCCCTATGTCTCTACAACCTCCCCTCAGGTAACTGTAGAGAGGGGTAAGGTCTCTCCTCAGCCTCCTCCTCTCCAGACTAAACAATCTGTTTCCTCAGCCTTCCTCGTAAGAACTCTTCTCTAGATCCTTCACTAGCTTCGTTGTTCTTTGGACATGCTCCAGCACCTTCCCATGTCTTTCTTGGAGTGATGGGCTCAAAACTGCATAAAGTACTTGAGATGTGGTGTCTTTTCTGGAGACTTTGAAATTGCTCATAGGAAGGGGATAGGCTTCAGCAGCAGTCTCGGAAATGCTTCTCACAGCTAATTTGCAAAAAGGTGTATTTCAAAGCCTTATGGTTTTGAGATTAGGAAAGGATGGAAAAAAATGAAAGTAAGGAAGTTAATGTATTCTTGTGTCATCAAATGTCTTATACATAGGACAAAATTATTACCATGTTTATTTTCTTTTAGATTTATAGATCATGTTTCTGCTATATCCATGCATTAAATATAGTCTGCAATATTCTGATGTCTATAGAACTGTGACCTGTAAATTCAGGAATAGCTCACCATTCTGCTTAGTGCTCCCACAGTTCCATGGAAGTGGTTAACTGATAGTGTGGTCAAGGTTCATGACTGTGGCTTTTTTTTTTTTTTTAAAGCAGTGGCTTTTTATTGTAACGTCTTACTAATTATTAAAAAAAAAATGATGGGAAAACAATGTTCTCTCCAAACTATTGACATAAGAATTGCTGTAGCTCAAAACCTTGCTTAAAAATCTCATAATTTCTAAAGCAAAAAACTTCACTTTTCACTATTTGAGATCTGGGGTAGTTAATTTTTGTGTCTGTTACGCAGTTTAAAGAGAAAAGTTAGCAATTGGTAAGAAGAGGACTGGCAAGTTGTGCATCTCAGACTTGCTGCAAATTTCATAAAAACAACGTACATAGAAAACAGGTACAAACAACATAATTCTGATGCAAGAATTAAGGGGTTTCCAAAATGGGCTTCTGCCAGCACTTGATGCGTGCACACTTGTACACAATTTTTAGAAGAAGCTTTCAAAGCTGTATGCTTCAGGAAAACTTGGAAATTTAAAGTGTTGTAAAACTATTTGCTAAAAAATACCCATCTAGTATAGTAAAAGCTCTCAAACTGTTAGCTCTATGTAAATTCTCTTATTGTGGACATTATGATGAGTATCTTCAACTTACTATGTAAATGATGTGACTATAGTCTTTGTGTTTTCATTTTTTCTGCAGGGGAGGAATGCAGTTAAGTATGTTGTTTCAGGAGGTTTATGGATTTTTTTTTTTTGTTTTGCTTTGTTTAAATAGTCTTGTTACTATGCTTTTGTTAAGGGAAAACAAAATCAAAGGAATATGTTCCACTCTTGAAGAGGAAGGTGACCGAGTCCGTGATGTGCCTTATTTCCTGTAAGAACATCAGGAAATGTACAACCACTGACTATGCTCTAAGTTTTCTTTTTTAATAAGAATTAATTAGAGCACTTCTTGCAGAGAGCTGCATGGAGCTTAAGGAGCAGAAGCATCCATCATAACCATTATGCTGAAGTTTGACAATCTGTTAGATCATCAAGGCCCTGCCTATGTGTTACATTGAAGCCATTTTAAAATTTTGTAGAGAAGGTGAATAGGCATGATTTTTTTTTCACAGTTAATTTTGCTGTGGAGTTGTGTCTGTGCTCCACACTAGTCAGAGTTATTCGGCAGCGAAGGCTTCCTGCCAGTGTATATTTACAGTTACGTAGATCTGTTATGGGAATATGGGCCTTAATAAGTATTCCAGCTGAATATAAGTGGATTTAACGAATTAGGTGGTTTTGTTCCTCTCAGTTTTGCTTATCTTCCATGGAAATTAAGCCTTTTAATTGCATCTTTTCAGAACTTGCTTCTCTTCGCAAAGAATGTCCATTGATTATATATAGAGAAGTTGCGCTGTGTTGCAAATGTGTGATAGCATCCCTTTTTTGCCTTGAGCTTGGACAGCTATGATGTACAGAAGAAGTTAACGTTACAAGCATGTGATGGAAGCTTAGCGTGTTTGTTGTATCCCTGTATTACTTTGCCTCAGTACAGAAGAATAATTACTGTTCTCCAAATATCGAGAAGCTGATGTGTTTTGCACTTCTGTTGCCAGTAATCATAAAAAAAACCCAAATCCCAACCAACCAAAGTAAAACAAAGGAAATAGAGGGGGAGGAGGAAAAGCCTGCAGTAAACACTCAGTAAGTACAGTGTGTGGAGATACACAGATATTTAGCATTGACTAAACACTTACTGGGGCCCATTCAGAAGAGAAACCACAGGCTTCTTTTCTGTCTTTTTGGATGCCTTAGAAGAGCTCCCCAAGACAGCTGTGCCCCATTCGCACTGCCTGGACAGCTGTGTTGTGCTGGCTGGTGTAGAGAACCCAGGAAAAGCACAGCCTCAGCTTCAGTCCTCTCGGGTTTCGGACATGCTTCTGAAAGCACGACTTTTAAGTCTTAAATGACGTAAGGATTCTTTTTTTTTTTTCACAGGAGTTAGTATTTTCCTTTTACAATGTAACCTAGATATTTAGTAAGACTTAATTCAGTACTCTGCATTACTGCAAACATAATTGACTAATACATGAAAGGAGATAGAAGTGCTGATTCTCTGATGTGTCACTAGCATTGGGTGTGCTCTAGGAGGGACTGTCCTTGATATTGTTTCAGCCTGATGTTAGCTACCAGCCTCTTACCTTTGAGGTCTCTGACCCAATGACTTTTTGAGAGAGGTGTTCCTCTAACATGGAGAGGAAAAAAAAAAAAGAGTTAAGTTCCTCCTGCTTGCATCAGCACATCCTTATTGTTCTGGCTGGTTTATCCAGCCTTTTTTTTTTCCCCTTCTTTTTTTTTTTTTTTCTCTGAGTGAAGTTGAATGAAATGATCTTTGGGTCTTTGTTTCCATACAGCTTAGAAGCAAATGTTGGACCTTGAAAGTTCCTACAATCTGTGTTGTGGTGGAGAAAAAAAAAGGCAGGAACATGCTTGTGTTTGCAGGTTAAATTGTTACAAGCTACAAGGATTACTCTTTTTCCAAAATACTTCATTAAATTTTGTGGAAAAACAGTTCTTTTTGCATCCCAAATATCTAGTTAACCAGCACTTTTATGTGATTGAGACTTGAATCTGATATGTATAGCATATAGTCCTATGGATAAGCAAAAAGATGAAGTAAAACATTGATGCTGGATTTTGCCTTGGATAGGCTTTGACTGAAAGTTCATGTTTGAACAATATATTTCAGTAAGTGTGTCTATAATTTCTGAAAATGAATGACAGTATACCCAATTAGCAAAATAACTTGATCCTCAAGTTCTAACTCAGTAATAAACCCCACCAGATTCTTGGAGTCATGTAAGAAGACTTTAAAACATGTTATAAAATTACTGTAGCCATCTGCATTTGTAAATCTGACTGTCTAGCCTCCACGTAGGATGGCTTTAGCCAGTGAGAAATTACTCTACACTAACAAATTTGGTATTTCAGGCTGTGTAACAGAGGCTGTTATACTAAGATCCTCGTGTTCCATCCATCAGCCTTTGCTCTGCCTCCTTTGTCCTATTTATTTATTTGGAAAGCTCATTAAAACTGATCGATGACAAAATCTTTATATGTTATACAGAGATAAAGGAATTCTATAGAAAGTGCTTAATGATTATTGTTTCTTGGATTTAAATAACTTGACTAGTAGGAAATCTGCTGTGGACTTCTGAAGTCTTGTTAATTGTTAGCCAGATAGTTGTTCTAACATGTCCCAGGGCACTTTTAAATTGCTAGAAAACTCTTTGTTATTTTGTACTTAAAATGCGTTGATCTTATTTGCCGTGGTAGAGGATCTGGTAACAGTAGATATATTGGACTTTGTGTCAGCTTCTGTGGGTGTGAAGGCTGCTAGCAAAGCACTTTGGGTAGGCCTGTATGCATATTCTGAGGCCCGGTGAAAAAATGGCTTTTAGGAAAATCTGACTCAGATTACTCATAAAGTGGTCAATAAATAAAATTTTTCAGCTTAGGATAAACACTGCAGGCTGAGGACAAAATGTTAGCCTTTTCAAAGTCATTTTTTTTCATTGAAATCAGTAACTTGGCCTGCTGTACTTTTCTGAGAGCAAGACTTGGTTCGTGGAAGTAGGGCAAAAGCAGATGGATGTAGGTCCTTCTTCTTGTGGAAACTGTTGCAGTTTTGCACTCGCTTCGACCAGAGGCAAACAGTAAAGCCAGGGATGTTTTCCTGTGGTCGAAAATTAATCCATTGGCGTTTGTGGGGATTGCAAAGCACGTACATAGTCTAAACATAGGAGCTTGGAGGGCTGTGTCTGCTTGGCTTGTCTCTAGTGCTCAGGAATCTCAGAAGCCAGAAACATCAGACCTTTGTGCAGATTTTCAAAGCACTGAAAACTGTGGGAGCAAATAGCCTGAAGCGACTGCTGATAGTTTTCTTCCAGTGATCATGGGAGATTTCACGTGAACATTGCACACCCACCAATCCGCTACTGTGGGTCAAGCTCATTTAGACTCCATTACTCTATCTGGATTGTACGAATTCTACCAATCTAAAAAGGTTTTAAATAGCCCACAGCTCAGGAACATGTCTACAAATTACCAGGAGCACTTCCCAAAAACCAGCACTGTGCACTGACTTCCCACTGGATACAAAGGAGGTTTTGGACTTGAAGCCTCTATCTGCCTGTCCTATACTATACTGTGTGATCCAGTGGAAAACCAGTGGCCCAGTTGGTTGCTAAAAAGCACACTTTGAGACACAAGATGTGAACTTTAAGAGTTTGATCTAGATCATAGAATTCATGGAGAAAACTGGAAAAGATGCTCTTTCAGGAGTAAGAGCAGAACTTCACCTCGGTTTCTTCATTATTTAGGACATGAACAAAACAGAGCAAATACTACAATAAGCAAGCAGGTCCTTTTTTCCTCCCTTGTGGTGAGGGGAGGGGAAACGTATTCAATTCCAATAAATGCTGAACACTTTGGAAAGAAGAGATTTTTTTTTTTTCCTTTGTTGTGTTTTCTGAGGATTCCCTGATACGGTAGTCTAGGAGGGCCATGTGAGAATCTGATTGTCTAGGAGTGGAAAACTGATGTCTATTGACAACTTTTCTTGTTCTTTAGTTTGGGAGATTTCCAGACCTCTGCATGCTGCTTCAAATGAAGAATATCGAGTAGCTGTTGGAATGGGTGCCAGACTGACAGCAAGGTGCATTCAGAAACCTTTCTGGTTCCACAGTGTGCTATAATCCAGAGCTTTGCTGCTGGAGTTTTTGTGTGCAAGAGAAATTTAACAAAAATGGGAGCTGTGGGAGAAGCTGGCTGTGCAATCGTTTCAAATTGGTGTCTCATTTTGGAAGAGAAAATAAAAATATTTACAGAATGACTTAGTTCTGCTTTCTTGACCATAATTAGTCACGTAGGTAGATATTTGTGTAAAGCCATGATAGTTACTGTTACCTGTTTACATACCATTTGTGTGACAGGCAGAATATGTACATTTGGTTGACTTCTCAGTCCGATCTAGCTGTTGATCTGATCCTTAGCCCTTGAAAAAAGGCCCATTGCCAAGGCCTCTTCCTGTTTGAAAATGCACCGTCCAATGCTGGATAATATCACATGACCAGGAAAACTATATTGGCCATTAAATCCTCACTGCATTTGCCTTGCAAAGCATACCGATGTATTGAGCTGCTTGAGGGTAGCTCAGCCAAGAGCAGCTGTATCTTCGCTGCAGGATTGGCCCACTGCACATGGAGGCTTTTTTTTGTTTGTTTTTTTTTCAATTTGTCTGTCAGACTTTTACTGTGATCTGGTTGCTCTAAGTCATTGTGCTATGAGTGTTGCCTATTTTCGAGCACTTACTGGTCCAGGGGACTCGACAGTGTTACAGCCTCCACCCTCCTTTGTTCCTTAGGTGAACTCTCATTTTTCAAAATAGGCAGGAAATTGTGCTCTTTTCCTTTGGTCCATTTCTTTGGATGACAATGAGGAAGAAAGTGTCCTTGCCGTCTAAAAGGAGAGTTGAAAAACAATATCTGGATGTCACCCATCCCTTCAGAAAATGAAACAGGCCTTCTGGTGCTTCCAGAAGGGATCCTGTGTCTGTGAGCTCCTTGCAGCTCTCTGGATTTGGAAATTTCCACTCTTATGTATGATGCTCTGTGTACTATAGCCTTGCCTTGCTGTCCTTAATGCTTAAAGGAGGCATCTCTAGAAGGCTTTTCTGTTACAACGCATATTTTATTTCTCTGCTACATAGGACTGGGGTGTCTGGTCAACTGTCCACTTAGGGTTTAGAAGGAAAGTCTAATATTTTGCTATATTAAACTGCCTTGAATTTTATTTCTATCTAGTTGTCTTAGTCCTGGATGCTGAGTTTTTTGACACAGAATAAAATGTGATGTGTTCTCTTTGTGCTTTGTAGATAATGACAGAGCTTCCAGAGGAGAGAAGGCAATGTTCCCTAATACCAAATTAGTTTTTCTTTCATGCTAACATTTGAACTCTTGTTGTTCAGCTGATTTATCTTAAAAAGAGAGCTCTGTTTTCTGTGATGGCTGTTGTTTTTCAGAAGTTGCTGGGTTTGAGTAAGTCACTGAGGGCTTACAGAATCACTGATAAGGATTTAAAATTTTCCTTAGTTCTTGCATGGTAGAGTTAATCCCATTATCCCAGATTTATAACAAAATTTACAGAAAAGTATTTAAATGATAGGAAAATATCAGTGATGTAGTGAGCAGTATCCCATGTTGATCATCAAAGAGTTATACTTGTGGCAGAAACAGTAGTGGCAGTATTAGGACTGACACTGTATTGTGGATGTGTGCTTCTGCACATTTGTTGCTGGTGATTCTGGTGAAGGAAAGGAAATTCCCTAAAAATAATGTTAAAAATAGAATTAAATTGTACCGTAACATCCATCAAATAGAGGCCTAATTGTAAATTTAAAATCTTTTTAGTTTTTGGACCCGCAGTGTTTTTCTCTTTAAATGGCAGTTTATCAGATTAACATCGTGTTAACTAAATATTTGCACTGCGTTTGGTCAGAAAACATCCAGTATATTTAGCATGCTTTTCACATAGGTACGTTTTTGTTACCCTTCTCTAGCCAAGTGAGCCACGGTTCTGCTCT
>NW_009706220.1:35841-59875 GCF_000703405.1 Apaloderma vittatum | reverse complement strand
TCAGATTTGGGAGAAGATCTGAAGCTGTTTCTGTCCTACAACATCTTTGGGACGAGGAATTATATGGGCTGGCTTAGTGTTTGGAGTACAGGCAGTGAGGCTCCAGTACTTGCCAGGTTTGGAGGACGTGAGTTGAAGGAACAGGAACGCGATATCAAAACACAACAAGCCAAATTATAGTCAGCAAACAGGATGATAAACTTCCTGGAAGCTTGTAGTTTACTGATGCAACACTGATAAGCAGGTTTGTGCATTTTTTGAGCTCTTATTGAAAAGAACAACAAATTCAACTACTGCATCACCATTTAGTTGCTGGAATTTATTTTCTGACAAGCGTAACTTTGTTTAGTTATATATTTTAGTCTTCCAGTTAGTTGCAGTCTGTAGCAAACTTGAAGTCAAGACTAGCACTTAGTTGCATAATTCAGTTAAACATTTTAAGGATGTGGGCTGCTGCTGCTATGCAACTTTGGCCATACTATTTTAGGATGGAAGGTGAAGGTCAAATCTCTTGGCAATGGTGGTTTTGTTTATCTATAGAGATAGCATCCATTCTGTAAATCATTGCACTGCAGTCTTCACAGTAGAAGAGGCTAGAAAAATATTTTGAAATGAAACTCCGTCTCTTCTTAAAATAAAAAAAAAAACTTTGGAAAGTTTCTAACTCTGTGGATTTGGCAATTCTCCTCTGTACTTACCCCAGTTTCTTTCACATGCCACTGGAAAAAATCAGAGTCTCGCAATTAGTAGCTTTTTAGCAGGCAATTTGGGGAAAGTAAGATTAAGCCTGAAAGATGAAGCAATCTGCTTTTCTTTTTGCTTCCTTCTAACAGGATTTCAGCCTGTTAGTGTGATGTCCACTTGTTTGTGTGTGTGAAGTATTAATTCTTCTTCCGGTGCTTCCTAATTTAAAGCAAGCCTGTCTTTCCCAAAGTATTGCTTTTTTTCCCCTTCATTTTTAGTATAACTGTGATTGCTGCAGATCTGGAATGATGTTGGTAGGGCAAAATGTTCTCTGGCCTTGCTGCCTCACTTGCCTCCCTGCCACTGGTCCTTCCTATGGGCAGGTTCTAGTGGAAGAAGGATGATGGTTTCTACCAGGATCACATATAGACCCAAAGACTGTCCCATTTCATGTTGGTGGCAGCTCTAATCTTAAACCTGCTCCCTAGCCATGATATTGAGCTTTTGAAGCTATTTTTGTTTGCATTTTCAAGCTATTTCTACCAATACGCACATGCAGTGACTTGGCTCAGATGGACTGATTGTCTCAGAAACAGCCGTACCCTGTTCTTTAAAAAGGGGAAATCAGGCTTTGTAGTGGAAGAGCAGCACCTTGTAGTCAAGAAATGAATTGGCCCAGCCACTGAGGCTGTGTGTGGCTCCCCATCTGTGAGTTCAATGCCTTCAGTTTGTCCAGGTATAGCAAACTATAGTGGTCTATTATGGATATGAGGGAAACTTGCGGAGGCGTCATTTCCTCACCCAGAGGAAGAGTGCAGGATCCAAAACTATTGAAGATGCTGGAAAACAATGCTTGATATTTATTTATGGTTTCTTGATTTCCTGATCTCACTAACACCATTGTTCCCTTGTGTTGTTCTTAGAAGTCTGGTATCTGTGGTTTTGAATGGTCTAGACATATTTTTTTTTCCTTTGGAGAATAGGAACTGAAAGTACATTGCTCACAGCAAATTCATGAATGAAATTAATAATAATAAATACAAGTTCCTTATCCTCATGTAACCTTATGTGGAAAGACTCAGGAAGACTTCAGTTTGTGTAATCAATGTGGGTGTCTTGGTAAGCAGTGGTATGTCCTGGTATGGGCAGTTTTCGATGCTGTCAAACTCTGGCTGAGTATTAGAAGATGGCAGTTGCCACCAACATGCTCTGCTTGTTCTTGTCTGCAGCTATGGTGCAGGTAGTTTGGTGAGGAAGGTGATTTGTATGATGCTGTGACAGCTGAATATTCTCCTTTTATAATTGAAGTAATGGTCTTACAAACTGTCCCCATGGACTGATTTGGAGTGGCAGTTTTCCTTGTACTATTTTTTGCAGATTTAATATCTAAAAAAATCCCCAATCCTCTCACCTTCAGCTGGAGGATGGTTTAAAGCTTTTGATTATAACCTAAAAGAATGAGCTTCTTATTTCAGGAAAAGGTGATGATAACCTCTCTCATCTTAAGGTCCCAGCATTCAAACAAAAATTTCATTTAAAAAGGCAATGAAAATTGTACTGTAATCACATTGTGTCTTCTGTTTCCTTATAAAAGTTAATGAAAGAAGCAAGAACAGCCATGCAATCTTTGTGTTCCTGAAGAACACATGCTTCACAGATGGTTCAGTGAAATTGTGCAATTACTCTGAGAACTCATAAAAGCCAGGGACAGGTCATAGACCTACACAAGACCAATAGAAAAAGGAGTCTGTGCTTGAACAGGGAAAAGAGAAGAGAAAGGACCAATGAGACTTCTCTGACTAGGGTGGGTGTGAGGTTCATAGAATCATAGAACAATTCAGGTTGGAAAAGACTCTTGGGATCATCGAGTCCAACCATTGACCCTACACTACAAGTTCACCCCTAAACCATATCACCCAACACCACATCTAAATGACACTTAAACACATCCAGGGATGGTGACTCAACCACGTCCCTAGGCAGTCTGTTCCAGTTTCTTCCAGTGTCTGACCACTCTTCCTGTGAAGAATTTCTTCCTAATGTCCAGCCTAAACTTGCCCTGTTGCAACTTGCAACCATTGCCCCTGGTTCTGTCCCTAATTACCTGTGAGAAGAGACCAGCACCAACCTCTCTACAGTGTCCTTTCAAGTAATTGTAGAGCATGATGAGATCCCCCCTCAGCCTCCTCTTTGTCAAACTGAACAGACCCAGCTCCCTCAATCGCTCCTCATAAGGTCTGTTCTCCAGGCCCTTCACCAGCTTTGTTGCCCTCCTCTGCACTCACTCCAACACCTCGATATCTCTCTATACTGAGGTGCCCAAAACTGAACACAATACTCAAGGTGCGGCCTCACCAGTGCTGAGTACAGAGGGACAATCACCTCCCTTCTTCTGCTGGTCACAAAATTTCTACTACAAGCCAGGATGCCGTTGGCCTTCTTGGCCACCTGGGCACACTGCTGGCTCATATTCAGTCGACTGTCAATTAGAATGCTGAGGTCCTTTTATGCCATCCAGCCTTCCAGCCACCCTTCCCCAAGCCTGTAGCGTTGCATGGGGATTGCAGTGACCAGAATGCAGGACCCTACACTTGGCTATTTCTCACCAGCATGCCGGGTCCATATTTCTTGAAATTATGAATTCATTTGAGAGTAAGATAATCAAGCTAATGTGGATAAATGCAGATAGCATGGGTTTATTCCTGAAGCTCCATTCTGGATGTGATTATGCTCCATTTATTTTTCTAAATTCATATCCTTAGTGATCAAGAAATGAAACCTCTTTAGAGGTAAAGTGAGATTAGCATGTAAATATCCTTTGATAAAATTGACGTTCAGCAAATGTTTAGAAGGTAGAATGCAGAAAAAATGTCAGAGAGTGAATTTTTTTATCATATGCTCTTTCTGATAGTTATCAAGCCAATGAAGGAAGAAAAAGTGAACTATTCTTTGCATTTGCACAGTTGAAGCTTCTCATGAATCAAATATAAGCCAGCAAAAATATTATTAATGATTGTATTTCCATGGAAATTGGCTCACAACCATGTAGGCAGATGAAAATTCATAAGACTGATTCATGGCAGGTAATAGGGGCATGTAATAATCTTTTGTTTGTATCAAGCTGTGTGTAAAATAAGATTATTTAAATTTGGGTGTGGTTGTATTTTTGATGGAATGGAGTTAAGACAACTAACATTGACATGTAATCTTCAGAAGCCAGTATTTTCCTCATTTACTGATGTTATTCTTTATTTTCTGTTTTGAAGTAAAAAAAATAGTTTTTCAAGCCATGTTGCAAGATTTGCATAGCTCTGATCATGCTTTTTTTCCATGAGTGACATGGAAATACTTCCCCAATACTTCAATATATTTATCCAGAAGTACGAGTTTAAAGTCACAAGTCATGTAAGTATACATGTGCCACTGCAGTGTTTATTCAATACTTTTTTAAAATAAAAAGTATTTTAATAAAAATACTTGTATATTTTCAAGGTGAATTTTAAGCCGATTTCTTGTCATCAGAATATCTTCAATGGAGAATCAGTCCTGGTTGTAGTTTAATCCTTTAATACTGTATTTAAGGTCCAGTTGACTGGGGTCCTGTCCTTTCACTGAATGTCCCCAATCCCCATGGGATCCTGAACAAGAATTGTTGGAGCTCTGGCCCTACAAATCTCAGAGCTGGGTTTATGACAGTATGCAGAAATTGTAAACCTCAGTTTACTGCTCCAGCCAGTTTGATTTCTCAGAGTAGGCTAGTTTAGTTTGTTCAACCAATCTGCTCTTAATCTTTTCCCAAGAAAAAGAAGTTTAAACATTCTAAGAAGAGAAGCAGAGTTTGTGGGCTTCTTACAACAAAGTTGCGTGTTTCTCTGTTGAAACATTTTTTGTCGGTCTTTTTTTTTATTTTTATTTTTTTTCCACTCCTAGACCTTCATGCTTTAAATAATTATCGTGGCTTTGGTCAGCCTTGCTTACCAGATGTGAGTGAATTCAGTGTTATATGTTGCCCTGGGAAGAGTTAATTGACTAGTTGACAAGAAGGTCCCATTACTGTTGAGAAAGCCTTTGATTTGGTTTCATTTGCAACACCTGAAAAATATGGTACAAGGTATAAGGTACAGATACTGCTGTTGGTAGCAGTTAATGCAGCTTGAGTTTTGTAGAGTGCCTATTTCCTGGTTTGGGATGGCGGGGCGCATTCATATCACCGTATTACATTTGATTTCAAATACTCAAGTGTGAAAACTACAAACTTTGAGTTTAAACATATTCAAGATTTAAAGTTTATTTTCTACAATTGGAATAGGGACTGTATTTATTTGATGATGATGTTTTGCACTACATGACAGTGGAGCAAGGCTAGGTATAATTTCTAATAACTAGTTGTTCTTCTACATCTAAGTAAGCATGTGTATTTCTATGTTTTCTTACAAACCCACTGCTGTCACTTAATACTATCTTCAAAAGTAGTCTGTCACTAAATTTATTGCTGGATAGAGAAATAAATTACAGATGAAAGTTTCTGACCTATTTACAAAGAGATCCTACTCTCCGAATACTCTTGTGAAGATCAGTTTTTCCAATGTAATTTTGAGAACTTCAAAGCCTTACAAAGGCGAGGAAAAACAAGAAGAAATTTAATACTGCAAACCTGTGTTATTTTACCAAGGCAGGCATATAGGACTTCTGCGTGCTTTATCTACCTGAAATTCAAAGATCTTGAGCATTTTTGTCAAAAATTAATGGCTCTACGTGTCTGCATAGAAAGAGAATTGCTGTTAAAGCAGCCCGCTCTCTGAATAGTTCTCCTGAAGTCTGAGATATATAAACTCGGATTTCAAATTAAGGATAAAATTTGTGGAGATGCTTCAGACGCTTTCTTCATGGGGTCTGTCATTAAAGTCCACTGTAATCACTATTCATATCTGCTTTGGCTGTTCTGGTACATGGTTTCTTTAAAACTATAATTGAATTGATTTATAGTTAATGCTGCACATCCAAGGCCGGTGGAAAGGTTGCAGGTTAGTGTTCTCTTGGGGCTTAGTGAAACTCTGGTTTACTGGACGCAAAATTATAAGTTGTTTCCCCTCTCCCCACATGATTTGCAGAACATGAAAGCACATGAGTGCAGCCAAGATAATTGAACATGTGAAAACTGCTCTAGTGAAATTATTTCAAACGAGTCTGGAAATGCAAATGTTAATATTTGTAAATAGTGACATCATTATATGCGTATGTTGTCATTGCTGGGCAGAGGTAATAAGCATGCTTGACATAACTGTGAAAGTGTGGATTCACTTCAGATTTTGTTGTATTAGGCTGTTGTATTATTAAGATTCAGAAACGTGGCACGTGACTGTTGTGTGAAATGAGCCTATTAACTTTGTGCCATTTTGATCATCCCAGTTTCTATTTAAATGACAAGTGATAGGACTTAGGGATATGGATCCTAGACATGGGAAGTTTCCTTATGTAGGCAAGCGTTCCGATTTCTACTGATTCGAAATGGGATATTTTTGCTTTTTTCCTGTGATTTGGGGGCAATTTTTACAAGTACTGTGTTCACTCTAACTTCCCTGTAGGCTTTGTGAAGAATTGAAATTGGGATAGAAATCTGCAGTTTCATACTCTCTCCCTTGCTTTGTGTTTTTCTTGGCATAAGTGTGTGAACACAAATGGCAGCCAGAATTAGCAGTGAATGTTTGAGAAGTACACTTTATTTATACAGCTCTGGCAATCAAAATGGTAGAACTCTCAAACATTCCAACTCCTAATTAGCATCTAACCATATTAAATATTAAATATTAAGTAAACTTACAGTTAAGGACTGTGCAATCCAATAATAGAAAAAATCCAAACCTTTTATGTGTTGAAAACTGTAAAAAGGGTTTGGTGGGTTTACATTGTGATCACCTGTAGTTTCAGGGTTTCTCAGTTTGTAGGTAAAACAGTTGATTGATAGTTTTTTATTAGCTACGTTAATCATTAAGGGCTTAATTAATTATCATTGTTGCTGAGTCATCTTTCCTTCCTTATTCAGGTGCAATAGAAATTAATTCTGATCATGGAGATGTGATGTGTTATTTCAGGTTTCTTTCTCATCACCATAAAGGTTATGTATCTCAATACTGGTGGATATTTTTGATTCAGAAAAGACTCAAATGTGTTTTCAAACATATTAGTGAACTTCGGAAAGATAAAGAAGGGAGATTAACAGACAATTATTTGTAATATTATCTCTCAAACTGAATCAGAAAATCTTAAAAATTCTTTCTTCAGTAGTGAGAAATGTATTTCTCATCTTGACCATTTTATGCTTTCTGAAATTCATGAGTTGCTAAAAGGAATATAATTTGATGTGTAGGTTTAACAAGTTGTCTCAGATATCTTCTGGAAATGTTGAATTATTTCAAATCTCCTACTAAAAAAAGTTGAGAAAAATAATAATTTTGGGAGTAAAGATTAAACGAAAATTCAAGATTTATTTATTTATTTATTAGAATAAGCAGACATGCCTGCATAAAAGAAGCACAAACTATATTGTGAAGTATAAAAGTTTCAAATACGTGATTTTTTTTTTTTTTATAATTATGATTGCAGTTTAATGAGAACAGACTGTTACTTCCAGATGTGCACTTGCTTTGAGATTTCCTAATTTCTTGTTTTGATATGCTGGTAATGGAAACAGCTGAATTCACTGAGATTTCCCAGGGAGAACCTCGTGTTCTGTAAATTCAGGAAACTGCTGACTTTTATGAGAGGTAAACTTTGTTTGTAGATGTCATTTCTTTTCCATTCCAACCTGAGTGATACAAGATCAGTTGTATGATTAGCAGGCTATTATTCACTTTGTAACATGCACCAACAGGACCATATGATCTACTGTGAGAGGGAATTCCACAGATGTGAATATTTTTTAATCCAGAATGTCTTTTTCTTCATTAGGAAATCTTCAAAACACAATAAAGTTTAATCTTGCACTTCTTCACAGGCATGCTGAAGCATTTTATTTATGGATATGGATGCCTCTTGGTTGATTGATTTATCTGTTGCAATCCCAACAATCTGTTCAGAAATTCAATGAGACAGAATTTTCCTCTTACCATTATGAAAACTCTCCGTTGGTGATGCTGAGGTTGATATCTAACCTGCTTACATTTTTAATGCAATATTTAATGGGAAAAAGGTCTAGTATAGCAGAAACCTATGCTGCATAAAATATTTGCCAAAAATAATAGACTGTGCCTTCTGCTCAGCTTGCAGATGAGTGTTTATCTGTTACGCCAGTGTATGGCCTTTCTCCAAAGTTGTAGTTAAGATGTACTCTAACAAGAAAATATTTAGATGATCTTCCAGCAGCTTTCTGTACATGGCTTCAGATTGCAGCAGCACTTGTGAGCCAGCCTCTGATTTGGTAATTGTCTTAGGCATGATTTTAACTGCGAGCATGCGAATAGCTCCATCATTATTTGTCAACCCAACTTGTATGGACCAGCAAGAGCATAGCTAGTCCTCAGAAAACCAGTTGCCCAAAATGAAGATACTGGATACGAGTGACATGATTTTTAACATCTGAGAAGAAAAGGGAACAGATGTCTTCTGATTTGGGCCAGGAAAAGGTCATACTAAATCTTTTTGAGAATGGCTTCAGTACAAGGAAGAGGGTGGAGACAACTGACTTCCCGCCTGGCTGAGGGGATGTGGACTTTGACTATAAATCTCTTGCTTTCATATGTTGTGGAGCTGAAAGGAAGGAAGGGATCAAAAGTGAAAGCACAGTCATACCTCAGGTGATTTTAGAGGTTGGGAGAGCAGTTTAGGGGGCACTTCCTCGTCAAAGGGAGAAACTGAGTTAGGAGTCTCAGTGGGCATGAAAGGATGAACAAGATGTACACTAAAATCTTGAAAAATATTGTCAGTGACGAGAAGAATGCAGAAAAGGTGATCAAGATACAGGACAAAGTGAGGAAATGTTTTCTTGCTCTTGGAAGATATTTTCTGATATAGAGAGAAACTTCAGCAGAATAAAAAAAATTTTACACATGATAAAGGAAGAGTTAAGGTTATTCTGGAATGAGGCAGCAAGTTCATCAGGTAAAAGAAGGTTATGAAGATCCACGTTTATTCAAGGGAATAATTTTTGTGTGTGTTCTTACTTCTGAGTTGATGTTTACTTTAAGGAAAGAAGCCAGGGATATTCTTTCAGACAGACTGATGCTCTGTTGGGTCAGGTGAACGGAGAAGAAAAGAGTTTGGTCAGTTGTGAAAGGAATGAACACTAGAATGGTAGGTTTTGCAGATGTGGTCCAGCTATTCTCATGTGCTTACAGGCAGCAGAATCTGAAGCCAGCTCTGAAAGTGCCTCTTGGTACAGTAGGGAGAAAGAATATATCTGACCCTGGCTGATGCCAAGGCGAACTGATTGAGCCAGTCCTTCAGGCAAGATGGGAGAAACAGGTGGTGCCTCAGCTGGTGAATTACTGGAGAGAGAAGAGTAGGCTTTTGTTCAGAAGCAGAAGCCAGCCTGAGCTGCTACCACCGCTGCTCCTGGCACAGGTTAGTGGGAAGAGGAGGGGAAGCACACAGTGTGTAACACAGCTGCTATTGCTGCTGGAACCTTCTCTGTTGGGTTATTATTTTTTATTTGTATTTTTTGGTGGCAAACTCAAGCAAAAGTGCTTCAACAAAACTGGCATAGTTCTTCTGGGACCTGGAATCAGACATGCAGTAATTACAGTACCCAAAACCTCACTCTGCTGTGCAGAGTAGTTACCTTGATGTCTGTGAGCTGAATTAGCCATGATAAGAAAATACATTTGGCTAGTCACCTATAATCTTGAGCAGCTTTCTTCCCATATATGAGTCTCTGTGTTCTCTCTAGGACCATTTGGAATATTTTGAAAAGAGCAAAATACTTCCACAATCCAGATGCCTGCAGATACACTAAAAATGTAAAAAGAAAACACAAAACCCACCAGTATTTCAGCTTTGTGCTTCTGTGTTTGTGGACATAAGCCTATTAACATAAACACTTGTAAAAGTTGTAACATATGAACATTTTCCTTGTTGTGGCTTTCTTCTAGTATTTTGTCTTTTGACAGCCTGAAAAATAAAATTTGCTGGCTTTTTTTCAGCAGGTTTCAAAATGTTAGATTGGATGCTTCAGCTGAACTGGTTTTCCTAAAGTGAAAGTATAGAGGAAATGACATTATTAAAAATACTTATGTTTTTGCAGTCTGCCTTGTTTTTGTTTGACAGTATTAAGGGTAGAAACAGTGTTAAAAGAAGTCTGAGGGGAAAAACATTTTCTTTAATTCTTTTTTTTCCAAATGAAAAATCGTTTCTAGGCTGACAAAAGCAGGATTGCTTTCAGAAAAGTAGTTACTTATACTTTATGATGTGGGTACTTTGACATAATTTCAGGACCTCATTTCTTATCTGTTGAGAAAGCAAAAAAATTTTTGTGCCCTGAGAATGTTCTGCAGGCAGACTTCTTTTGTCTCCCTGATTTCATTCCAGATGTCAGAGAAGACATTTGTGCTGTTGGCAGCTTCTTGTGCTATCTGTAGTGGCAGTGTTTATGTCTTGTTTTGTGTTGTTTTTTTCCCCCAACAACACACAGAGCAACTATGCAGAAAAAAAGACAACCCACCAAATAACCCAACAACGCTACTCTTATTTGGATAAGACCAGAAGGAAAATCCCCATCACAGGAACTCAGTGTGCATTCTCTGAAACAGGCTGCCTCACAGAAGGGCAGCAGAGCAACGGACAGGCAAACACTTTAGTGTTTATTTGGCGTGATGGACAGAATGTTTTCTAATTCTTTGAATTTGGATTTTCAGTCTCTATGTTTGGGTTTTCAGTTATGGTGTTTTGTGTAATGTGTTCCCAGGATTATCAAGCAAAGGGTAAAAGAATTGGAACAGGGACTAGTACAGGAAGTATGCAAAAACAAATACACAATCATGAAAAAATGATTTTGTTATCTTCATTGATATTATTAGCATGGAATCTTCTTCAAATGTTCTGTGATGGTAATTTTTCTCAAAGGTAGTGGTCAATTACCCTTCTCCTTAGCAGCATGGTATGAAGACCCTGAGTCATGGCCAAAAGGAAGAGCTTTTCGTATCCCCAGTAGGAACCGAGTGGAGTTAGAGAATCTTAGCTCTGAACTGTTTTCTTATATATTTTATGTATAGTTGCTTCCCTACTTCAGAAGGCTTGTTTTGGTCTGCAAGTTTGTCAGACTTCTAAAGATCTTCAGAATTCTAAAGATGTGCCTCCTCATGTTTAGAATTTCCTCAGCATTTGTGGGCATTTCTTCTCTTACTCCAAAGCAGCTATACACCGATCATTTACATGTTGTTTTGTGTTAATGAAGTTTCCAGAAGGGTGGTTGAAGAGATTTAGGTTTGTAATTTCAATTTCAAACTTTGCGGAGGCAGGGATTGTAGCAGCCTGGGCGACTCAAGGGTATTCCTAGAATGACAAAGTTTTCCACAGATAGTTCTAAAAACTGGAAGAAGAAACTAGATTATTTATTTTTAAAAATATAAATAACAAACATCTCTTTTATCTTTCCTCTTCATCTGATCTTTTAAATTTAGACTTCTCTTTATGGTACCCAGCCAACTTGCTCCCTGAAATGTTTCACAGAGATCTCTTTTTAACTCTGGACTGAGGAAATCAGCAAGAATCTGTCTGGCAGGGAGTGCCAGGGGCAGCAGATGTGTGGCAGGGCTGCAAGACTGAAGCCCTGAACTGTAGCAGTGCACTTAGAATGCTGGTAGCACAAGATGAACAATTGGAAAATTGTTATATTTAAAATGTGTGGCTTTGCTGTTGATTGAGAAAACTAAGACTTGAAGGTAAGTTAAGGGAAACTCGGGAATCCACTTGTAAAGCTTTGGGAAAGTTGAGGATCACTGTCTAGGTGATGAACATCCGGAATCCTTGGAGTGCATAGAGACGAGTTGTTCTCTGTGCTCGGTGTTGTGCTGAGAAACATTTATAATAATGTAGACGAATCCTGAAGTAACCTCAGCAAGACGTGCAGTATACTCCAGGAAACAAAGATGAGTCATGATGTACTGACATGTGTGCGTGTTAAATGAAATTGCGTTAAGTTTGAGCTGACTTTTCGCTTTGGTGGTTTAGGGGTTTTTTTTTGCATGAACATGAGAATCGTGTATGCTAATTAATGGTTACAGTTGTTTGCTGAGTCCATGAGCAGAGGCTATTTAGCAGAATGCTTAGAATTTGCAGTACTTTGCTCCTTGAGGACTTCAGTAGAGTCTGGGCTTTGAGCAGCAGACTTGAAGTAATGGTGTAATATTTAAAAGCCATTCAGTGCTGTTTCAGAGGACTTTCTGACTTTCTTGTGTGTCCTGTTCTTAGTGAATTGTAAATTGGATGAGATGTCCATTTTACTCTTTTTAACTATTATTCACCACCCCCCACCCCCCGCACAGTTAGTGTTTATTTATGATGTGTGTCTTCAAAAGCTTGTATGAACTTTCTTCTTTTAGCTCAGAAGCTGTCAATTCCTGAGTAGTTTCTAGGAATCCTTACATACTTTCTTTTCATGTCTGTCATTTGCATGTCCAAAGAAGGGAAATGAAGCTGGTAAAGGATCTAGAAACCAAGTTGTATGAGGAGTGGCTGAGGGAACAGGGGATGCTTAGCCTGGAGAAAAGGAGGCTGAGGGGGAGACCTTTTCGATCTCTACAACTACCTGAAAGGGGGTTACAGAGAGGCATGAGTCAGTCTCTTCTCCTGTGTAATAAAAGGAAATGGCCTCACATTGTATCAGAAGAGGTTTAGATTGGATATTAGGAAAAATTTCTTCACCTCAAGGCTTGTCAAGCATTGGAACAGGCTGCCCAGGGAAGGTGTTGAGTCACCATCCCTGGAGGTATTTAAAAAATATGTAGAGGTGACGCTTAGGCACATGGTTTAGTGGTGGACTTGGCAGCGTGAGGTTAATGTTTGTATTTGATTTTAAAAGTCTTTTCCAACCTAAATGAGTCTATGATTCTCTGTTAGGGTCCTCCCTGAAGCTGTGTCTACAAATGACCTGCTTTTTCTTTGTTTACTAACTTTTGAAGAACAGCTCTTGGTTGTATTCAGTTAATGTTCAGATAATTCTGGAGTCTTTTGAACAGTCATCTCTCTCTCAGACCTACTGTGTATTCATACAAGTTCAGAGACATTTATCTTCCTATAGTCATGGTGGTGGTTTAAGGTTATTTTACAGTGAACAAAAGCATTTACTTCTCCATCCTCCTGCTCATGACGGCTGTCCTCCCAAGCAAAGTCCCAGAGCAGGGTTGTTGTGTGTATGGGGTCAGGGGTATCTCTGCATACCAGAAGAGAGTTGGTAAGAGTGTTTGCATCATGAAAACTGGATTCTGTCATTGCTTTGCATTACTCACTCCACAGTGGGTGAAGTCCACGAAGGATGGGTCTTGGTGGTAGCTGGATAGGGGCTGACACCTCAATCCCTACCTGCACTCCCTGGAATTCTTCTAGAAAATGTGAGATTATTCCAGTTATTTTGTGTGGCTTCATAGTGCTCTCATTTAAGAGCCTTGGAAGACTCAAACTGTCATATCCATTGGTTTGTGGGACATGGTGTTATGATTTTCTCAGGAAGCAAATCTGCATTGATAGGGACAACAGGGGGCAAATCCTTAGGAAAAACTGGCATCATGACTATGCTACCCTTGCAGTATGACTACAACAACATAATACATGGGCTTGCACCAAGTTCCTGGAAGAGGCTGAAGTCATCCTAGGCCTCCCTACCTTAATTAGTGACTTGTGTCTGGCTGGATTCTGCGAGAGTTTGGATTTTCCTGCATTCAGTTTCTGATAACCTCTGCAGATGTGGGTTCTGGGACAGTGCTGCTTGGACAACTCGGTTTATTGCAGCTGATGTGTGCTCTTTTGACCTTGTGACTCTTGGTTAGTCTCTTAAATCATTCGAGAATACTTAATGCCCCAGCTTCCAGATCGTTCTCAGTTTTGCCTTCAGCCAACTGAACGTTCACCTCTCTGCACAGTTACAGGAAAAGAAGATCTTTTGGGATAACATGAGTGCGGATGAGCAGTATGTTTGGTCTATGGGGAAATAATGTGAACAGAGAGAGATTACAGATACTAAAAATAGACATGAGTTTCAGAGGTAGTTCCTGTGATTTATTTTTTTCCCCCCTCAATTCTTAATTTATTTAATACTGTTGACTGGTTTAGTGAAAACTTTCAAAAAATTAATTTAGAGTGAATGCCTGTTTAACTGTATAACTCAATGTGGGACTGATCCTATGATGTAGAGGTGATGCGCACAGCAAATTTGCCATGACCCCTGTGGATATATTGTGGCAATGGAAGCTATGAAAGGCTGTCACCCACCAACATAACTGCTGCAAATGAATCAACGGCATGTTTTGCCACCAGTAAGACATTAGAAAGAAAGCAAAAATAGCAAGGAAAAAAAGGATTTTAAAGAAGTAGAAAATCTATGTCACTGTGGAGAGTGATATGAAACATGCAATGTACTGGCAATTTTACAAACTTAATTCTCTTGATGTCCTGCATAACTAGATTTGTCTTTCCAGTAATAAAAATGTGTAATGCCAGTTACATAGCCCTCTTCAGCAGAGAAAGGATCACTGCTTGGGTATAAAAATGTTTAAGTCCCAGCAAAGAGGAAAAAAAAGGGATGCTGTGACTGCTGTCCTTCCACACAGGGGTTATTTATTGCCTCTTTTATGGAATTTTCACCACACCAGAATTTAGATGAGTTCATGTACAGTGTACAATGCACAGTGACTTGGAGCTAAATGGTTATGAAAGACATGACATTTGTTCACTTGTGGTGCCAGTTTTTAATGACTGTAGAATATGCATGTCTGTATGAAGTATTATCAGTAAGATTTTGGTTTACAGCATGTAGATATTTTCAGAACGTACTCAAGTCTCTGTAATGGAGGGAATTAATAAAAATTAATTATATCCTTTGTACCTGAAATGTGTTTTATATCTTTTGGAAGGGCTTACAGTACATCTTTTCTTGTTATTTCCAGTTCTTGAATATGAAATGTAAGAAAACTCTCTCTTTTGGCATTTCATTAGTGGTATTACTAACTTCTCATTTGATCCCCAAGGATGAGGTTCTGGGGAGGGAAGAATGAACATTTTCAGTAAGCAAAACCAGGTGCAGCTGACTGTTGTTTAAGCCAATTTACTTTACAATAGGTTCAATTATTAATACATTAGAAATCCTACTTGTGTTTACTATTACATTTCATAATAGTATCTCCTGACTAGTTTTAATTTAGAAATTAGTGGCTTATTTCAATAGATTTTTGTAGTTAATTTATAAAGTGCTGGGGTGAGATTTTGAAAATGATTGCTTTTGCTCTTGCTTGGTTGTAATATGCATGCAAGGTGAAAGTGGTGCTTCAGAGAATATTCAGTTTTTCAGCTTCATTAATATTTCACTGTTTAACTCCTTTTGACGCTACATAGATAGGGTTTTATATCATGTTAAGTTAACAGGACTACTAAATACTTTATAAATAAAACACTTGTTTTAGATTCCAAATAATATTCTGATGCGACTCTATATCCAAAGCATAAGAAAATTGGGAAACAAGTTGTAAGTGTAAAATGCCAAAGATGTTCAAGTCTTTCTGAAATAACTTTTTCCTTATTTGTCTTGTTTCATGCAGGCTTTTCTTCACCGAATGATCCAATGTGCTACAGCCAAAGTGGATAAAAATGTCACAGAAGAAACAGTTAAGGTTAGTCTCCTAATTGTGTATTTCTTCTGTTTTGCATCTGATGTTTTATTTACCTATGTGTTTTTCTTTTGCAGATGTTGTTTTCAAATATTGAAGATATTCTTGCTGTTCACAAAAACTTTCTGTCCCTTGTGGAGGACTGCTTACAGCCAGAACCTAATGCGCAGCATGAAGTTGGAACCTGCTTTCTTCATTATGTATGCTATCTTTTACAGCCTTATTTTACTTTTTTCCTTTATTAATTACTGTCATGACCATGAGTGTACATAATCACGAGGACAAAATATTACTTGATTGCCGAATGTAGAGGTTTTGGTTGCTGTCATATGCAAAAAAAAAAAAAAGAGAAAATGAAAAAAGAGTGGGGAGCATAATAAGGAAAGAATATATCCAAAGGGCAAACTTTTGTTATTTCATCCCTTTTATATTCACTAAATTAGCCCAGGCTGACAAACTGAACCCTGAAGTGTGGGCAAGGCTGCTTCCTACACCTGAGATAGAGGTACAAGTTACGTGAAACAGCAAAATTAGTAATATGCTTTATTTTTATTCTCCTTTGATGCTAGGCAAAAATGTGAACATTTAACAAAAAATTGCATATGTTGGGTTAAATATCGTCATGGTTCTGGACTATGAACTTTCTCAGAACTGCGGTGCCTCCCCAAGTATGTTTGTATGTCCTGTAGTAATTGTTTTCTAGGAATATTATTTTTCCTATTGGAGCAAAACAAGGATGTCAATGTTACAGAGCTCTGCAAATTCAGGACAAGGTATTTCGCCTCATGTTGTAGGCCTAACAAATAGTCTGAGTTTCATTGTTAGCTCTGTTTAGAGTCCCATTTGTTTGCAAAGTCTTTGTTCATTGGGGGACGAAAAAGGTATTAATTGTTCCTGGAACTTTACAGAAGTTGACAAACAGTAGTCTTTGACTCTGCAGAAGTATGGATCACATTTGCAAACAAATGTTTTCAGACTAAGTAGATAATGTTGTCACCAAATAAGCCACTTGTACATTTTCTTTCTATCTTTTTTATCCTGTGTTTTTGTGATAATCCAGCCTCTAAAATTTTTCAGCAAAACCTTATGAAGTTCAACAAAGACAAATGTAAGGTCTTGCACCTGGAAATACATAATTCAGGAGGGCAGCACAGGCTGGGGTCTATCTGTCTGGAGAGCTGGGATCTACCTGGCTGGGGAGCAGCAATGTGGAAAGGGACCTGGGAGTCCTGCTGGACAACAAGCACAGTATGAGCAAAGAGTGTGCTGCTGCTGCTGCGATGGCAAAGAAAGCCAACAGGAGGCTGGGCTACATCAACAAGGGCATCAACGGCAGAGATGAAGATGTCATTATCCCACTCTACTCAGCACTTCTCAGACCCCACTTGGAATATTATGTTCAGTTTTGGTCCCCTGTAACCAAGAAGATGAGGTTAGGCTGGAGAGCAAAAAGGGCACAAAGATAAACACAGGACTGGGAACCCTGCCACATGAGGAAACTAGTTTTGCTCAGCCTTGAGAAAAGAAGGCTTAGGGGACATCTTATCAACATATTCTGATATTTAAGGGGTGGCTACAAAGAAGATGGTGACACCCTTTTTATAAGGAGTCACATGGAAAAGACAAGGGGTAATAGGTACAGGTTACTCCTAGGGAGATTCTGACTCAACATAAGGAAAATATTTCACAATGAGAACAATTGGCCATTGGAATAATCTCCCCAGGGAACTGTTGGATTCATCAACATTGGATCATTTTAGGATTTGGCTGGACAGGGTGCTGGGCCATCTTTTCTAGACTGTGCTTTTGCCAAGAAAGATTGGACCAGATGATCCCTTCCAACCTAGTATTTTATGATTCTATGTTTGAAATGTTCAAGTCATGCTTCCAGAATGGTCATAATTTTAATTTGAGGTTGGACTTCAAGTAATGAATGTAGGAGGAAGAGCTGACCTTCCAAAATTAAGACTATATTAGCTATTCAGCTTTGAAAAGTGTTCATTCTGTTTCATTAATTAAAAAAAAATCAAAATGGCAAATGTAGAACAACATATTTCTTTGTTTCTGCAGAAAGAGAAATTCCGTATCTATGATGAATACTGCAGTAACCACGAGAAGGCACAGAAGGTTCTGCTTGACCTTAACAAAATAAGAACAGTGCGGACGTTTCTTTTGGTAAATAAACTTTGGACTGGTGTTCTAACTTAATATTTTTTGACTGGACAGTGAATTGTTAGCACTGTCACCTCCACCATGTAACAACTGCAAGCACACCTGCAAGCATTTAGCAGGCAATTTCAAGTGGGGGTGGTGTTTCCAGAGGAAGGGGTTGCCTACATTGTATTTTGATTGCTGCTCTTTGACCCCTGAGTAGTAGAGCATTAGGCGGTGTGCCTTGAACTTGCTGGCCAAGAGATGAGGATACAAATCCAGCTGTGTCTGTAGAAAGGAAGAAGACTAGGAAAAGATTATGTGAAGGGGAGATAGGGGAAAAAATATAGAAAAGAAGCTGAAGGACTTGCCAGAACTTCTGAAGAGAAGGTACATGTTCTGGTACTGTAGCCACCGCTGTGCCAAGAAGAGAAAAATGTTTTGTTATGGATCATAGAGTAGCCATCCTGATCTTAGATGCTGGCTTAATCTGATGTCAAAGAAACCGCTACACAGTTAGTCTTTCACTTTAAGACAAATGAGGAGGGGTTTTAAAATATTAAGTATGATAGTCCTCATAGTTTTCCCATAGCAAAACCAGTTTTCATGTAAGTACTAAGTTTCCTGATAGTTGACATTAGTTGTTGAAAGAAAGATTCAGTGTGGAATGATTTGTGTTTTCGTTCTTTGTTAACAAAATCAACTTTGAAATATGGGTCCTACTGTATTGGAACTTAAATACTTGAGAATGCCCATGGATATGATATCAAATTTTGGAGTGATCAGATCTGATTATTGTGTTTTGGGACTGGAGAGCAAATGACCCTATCAGCATCACAGAGTTTAAAAAAAAAAAAGAAGTAAAAAATTATGTTGATGCTGGCAATATAATTATTTAAATTTATTAAACATTTTTATCATGCAGAAGGCTTTCACTACTGCTGTTGGCAGAATTCTTGGTGAAGTTGCACTATTGCAGCTCACTAATTTTTTGAAAGATACTGGATCTGGCTTCCTTCCTAGCTGAATTTACTTGCAGCCAGATTAATGAGTAGTGTGGGAATTTCCTTATTGTAGGGGGTACTGGGTAACATGAATGTCATCTGTCTTTTTGCTAAGAATCTCTTATTTGGCAGTGTCCCATTCATAGTCAAAAACAGCTTCAAAGTTTTCCTGTTTTCCCTCAGTGGTTGACAGAGTATCCTTTACCTTGCCTCAGACTGAAGAGCTTCACACACGATTCTTGTATTTGGAGCAGCATGGCCAAAGCCAAGAAGAAGGGGTGGATGCTGACTACGGATAAAAAAGCAAAATACACCGGAGAAAGATTGCAAAGAGCTTGTTTTGTGAGAAAGGAAACCAAGTGTGCAGTTGTGGCAGTTTGTGATGTGTCAGTGTCATGTACTCCTGTGTGCATGCACAGGGCTTTCACATCTGCTTTGGGTTCCTCACAGATTCTACATGTCTGTAGCATAAGTGGCAGCAGTCTAACCTAGACAACAGGAGGTCTGACTGTGCAATTTGAAAGAGGAATTGAAGCCTTCTTGCCAGGAAGAACAGTTCAGGTCATTGGAGATGTCATTATCTGCAAATGATCAGGAGCTGAATCCAGACTTCCCAGCTTTTAAGTGTGGAGACATTATATAAACCTATAATCTACATTGCTGTTACCTTGCTTGGTCTTTATCATTAAAGCCTTTTGTTGGCAAGTTAAGTGAGATCCTTTAGGATAAAGGTTCCTTTAGGATAAGAGAGAAGCTGGTTAACCGTGAGTACAAAGCAGAGACTTAAGCATGGGCATAGCGATCCCTGTAGCAGCACTTGGTTATGAGTTACTTGTGTTGTGGGGTGCGTACTGAGCAGAGTGGCCACCGGGTTGTGTAGCCTCTGTTCCATCAACAATGTGTCTGCATCCAGATTTGTGGCCTGTGTCAACATACCATCTGGCTCTGTTAAACTACTCTGGTTTAGTGTTCTCAGTTTAGACATCTTGCGCTTTGAAGCTGTAGATTATCTCATGCCATTGCATCGGAATTCCTTCTGATCTCTCCATAAAATAATTTTCATCATTACTTTAGGTCTTTAGGTCTTTAAGCTTTAATTCCAGATATTTCAAACATTTGCTGGGATGTCCCTTGCACACTTTATTTCAAATAGCCCTTATTCTTTTTTCTTCTTTTTCTCTCTCTCTCAATTGCTTTTTAGTTCATACTTCCACTTGATATTTTATGCATTCTCTGCTTCCGTAATTGGATGTCTTGTAAAACCTACGTGTTCTTTAGCCCACAACTAAAGAGTGTAAACAGAACATGTTTTTGGGAGTACGTATTAGGATGGCCGTGTTCAAACATTGCAGATCATCTTTGATTCTACTTAATATGGTGAACATACCTTTTGGAAGCAACAGCATGTGTAGTGGAAGATCCCTGCATAGTACCATTGTGGTTTCCTTGTCATGTATGATAGTCAATGTGCATGACTGTGCACGTGTTCAAGCCTGTTCTTTTGACAGTCTTGCAATGTATATATAGAATTTATATATCTAGATTGGCCAATATTGATGTGTATATATGCTCTTGTCTTTATTTCTATTAGTTCTCTTGGGACTTTTTAATATTTTGTGAAACTGTTTGCACTCTAGAATTGCATGCTCCTTGGAGGACGCAAGAACACAGATGTACCATTGGAGGGATATCTAGTAACGCCGATACAGAGAATATGCAAGTATCCCCTTCTTTTGAAGGTACTTAATGAGATTTTTTTTTTTAGGACTTTATACTTTCTGCATAAAACTGGTTGCTAAGCATGTTTCTGAACTGCAGGAACAATCTCTCTATGCAGTGAATAATCTCTTTATTAGATATTGGACCCAGACTTGCTCTCATTAAAGCTGGTGGCAAGTCTTCTGACAGCAGTATTAAAAGAACTGAGGAGTTTGGCTGGGTCAAGGTGATTAGTTCCCTTCTACATCTAGTCCTAAGGTTGTCTCTGCATTGGTGAACGGAAGTGAGCCATTTAAGGGAGTTTAATGAGACTGATTTCAGCTGCGTTTGATGATGCCCTTGCTTAAAATTCTTGTTAGTGACATGCTTTGATGATTCTAATTTACCAGCAGCAAATGGTAAATAAAAAATATTTATGAAAATGATTTGTAAGAAAAGCTGTGGAGTAACAGAGGCTATAGGTGGTTCTATGTACATTTATATTTATTCTTACTGTTAGAACTTAAAACTTTATGGAAAATGTTAAATGTAGTGATAAGCATTAGATATTCAAATCTCTGAGTTACTGAAATTTTTCGAAGTTAGGAAATAAAATAATACAATCATCAGGAAAGTAAATATTAAAAAAAAATTTACTCTAACAAATTAAGATCTAATAATGTTTATTATTTCAAACTACGAGACAAAAGATAAAGCAGATTCTGCTCTAGAAGTTACTTGAAGCCTGATTGTTGGACAGTATTTTTCACAATGCATATGTGAGTTTAGATCTGAAATGTTGCTAATTATGAGGCATGTGCATTTCATTGCACTGACATAAAAACCTAAAAGTAAACATATTAAAATAAAGGTTTTTAAAACAAGTGAAAGAATATAATAACTGCAATGAGATTTGAGTCATCCCAGATATCTGTGGTTTTTACAGTTCCATTGGCCTATTTTAAAATATTTTTATATTCTATATTTTGAATGAAGAATGTCTACAGACAGAACAGGGGAAAATGACTAATGAATTACTCTGGGGAGCAATGAAATGAATATATTTATGTAAAATAAATTTAAATACATGGTGTGGTGGCAACAGGGCTACGGTTCCAGAGGAAGGTACCCTTGTTTGCATGGAGGGCTGTCCGTAGTAAGTCCAGCTGTAAGTGGGTAGTTGGTAGTTTGAGATGGGAAATCTTAAATGAGCACTGGCAGCTCCACTTCTGTTTTTCAGTATGGCTGCCATTAGCAGTAACAGTCTGAAATCAGTGAGTCACCTGAGCTATTTATTGTTTGATGCTCTGGGGTATTGCAGTAGGTTGAACAATAGTGTGGATCTACAGGAACACATTTTTTGCCCTGAGTTACAGGAAAGGCAATGTTAATTTTTGACATGAGTAAACTAACATTTGTAAGCAAAATTGTCATCCTTGCTGTCTAAAAGTTCCATCCTGTAAAACATAAGGAAAAAACAAACAAAAAAACTCAAACAAAATACCCCTAAATGAAGCTCAACGTGAAGAAATATTGTTGAGGGGAGAAAGTAGCTGAAATGCAAACTTCTTCCTAAGTAGTGATTATTGTTGTTGTTAATGATCTTTTTTTTTTTTTCCTTAGCTTCAGTGTCCTACTAGGATACAATGCTGGAGGGTTTATTACAGTTCCACCCAGTAAAAGAAAAGTCTGCCTTCATTTTGATTTTGTATCCTGGTCAATCTAAGCCTCCTGTAATGTACATTTAGAGATCAAAGAAAAGTTTCTTTTTTTTTAATTATTATTTTTAATGTCTAAATAGGAGCTACTGAAGCGGACTCCAAGGAAGCATAGCGACTATGCAGCATTGATGGAAGCCCTCCAGGCCATGAAAGCTGTCTGTTCCAACATAAACGAGGCCAAGAGACAAATGGAAAAATTAGAGTTTTTGGAAGAATGGCAGTCTCATGTTGAAGGATGGGAGGTAATGTCATAAGATTTGTTGCTTTGTATATTGAGGAGGGAGTAACAGTTTTCAACATGCATGTATTGCACTGTTTCTGTGATCCTGAGGTACTGTCAGCTCCTCAGTTCTGTGAAATCACAGCTTTTATTTGGGATCTACTCTGCAAATTAAGTGCTGTCCATGACTGAGCACTGCTGTATAAAATAGCAGACTTCCAGGCAGGACGACAGACATTTAGCATTTAACTTAGAATATTGATAATTTGCATCACACATCTAAAAATCCCAATTTAACTGCTGTTCTGGTTTTACTGCTGTCAGTGCCTGCTTAGCAGCATTTTGTCTGGTTGAAAAAAAATATGATTATTTATTATTGTTTAAGCACTAAGTCCGTAAGTTCTTGTCACATTGTAGGTACACCCTTGCTATTGGCTAAGCTAAACTAACGTAAATGTGTTCAACAGAATATGTGTTAGATTTGTTTTTTTTTTCTTTTGTTTTATAGTTTGCAAATGGAAGAGCTTTAATGCTTTTACTTTTGTGAAAAAAACCTGGTTCTGTTTCTGAGTTCATTTTCATTAGTAACCAGAAGAGCTTCCTGTTCAAGAAGATCAAGTAGTTGTGACACCAGAATCATGGAATCATAGAATGGCCTAGGCTGGAAGGGACCTTAGAGATCATCTAATCCAACCTCCCTGTCATGGGCAGGGATGCCCCTCAACTAGATCAGGCTACTCAAGGCTCTGTCCAGCCTGGCCTTGAACACCTCCAGGGAGATCTTTCTTTTGCATTATTTTGAACACTATAATTAGTTTATACAGAAAAACAGATGTAGATATTAGTATATCTTTAAATTACCTTAGGTGTTATGTATTGAAATGTTTGAGGTGCCCACACTGAAGTGGGAGTGAAACACAAGTGAAATTCCAGTAAAAGAGATATAAAGAAAGCAATATAAACTTTTTATTTTTTTTGACTAGAAGTCAGTTTTGAATATAATTCACGAGGTTTTTTTTTTCAGATACAAATTACAACATGAAGTAATTATTCACTTTTTTTAATACTTTGCTTGAATATGCTACTTCTCTTCCTAAGAGAGCTGCTTCAGAACTAGAGGAAGAGATTGTATCCCTTTAAGCCTTGTATAAAGCTTGCTGGCTGGGAAAGATAGCAAGAAAAAAATATTCTTTGCGCATTATTATTATTAGATGGATAGGCTGGGAAAGGGCCTTTATGCAGTGCAGAGAAAAGAAAGGATTGGGGACACTGATGGTGCAGTCAATCAGAGAAGGCTTTGAGATAGACCTACCTGAACTTCGGCTGACAGAGTACCTCAAGAACTCTGACTACTACGAATTAGAATATTGACTAGAAGAGTCAACTTCTAAGTAGGCATTAATAGTAACAGATAAAACAGCAGAGACAAAAAGTAGTTGCTGCACAGCTCCCGGTTAGCTCTATGGTTTGAGCGCGGTGCTGGCAACAAGGACCAACACCGAGGTCGCGGGTTCGATTCCCGCTCGGTCCCCATGTGTTGCCAGGTCTAGTCGAGAGGTGGTGTCCCTGCTCAAAACAGGGAGGTTGGACTAGATGATCCCTAAGGTCCCTTCCAGCCTATACCATTGTATGACTGTATGATTCTGTTCCCTCCTTTCATCTCCTGCTTACCACACCTGCTGTTCGGTGAACTTGCTGTGCCTGAGGACATGCTCTGCTTCCGCAGCAGTGGATTCAGTCTCTCTT
>NW_009706220.1:29114-35810 GCF_000703405.1 Apaloderma vittatum | reverse complement strand
AGGGGTAAAAAAAAAAAAGCCACTATCTGAAAGGAGCATAAAAATTACACTCAACAAAGAACCCCCTAAATACTGCCCATGACACTGCAAAATTATTTCCTGTCTGCTCCACGTGAAATCTCCTGATCTGTGAATTTACGCAAACCTTTAGTTGGTTGTTAATTGAGTAGCGTGGGAAGATTTGATGCGTTCTAGATGTAGATTAAACAACTAATTTTACTTTAGTTGAAATTCTTCATGTTTCTTCAGTGCATTGTGGGATTTCAAATGTATTACTTAAGATATTTTGTCTTTTTCTGTGCAGCAGTGTTTTCAGGAACTTATTTTCATTTCTGTAACTGGAGTAGGTAAATTTAGAGCAGAGAAATCCTCTTATAGCAGAGGTCAGGACACTGTAGTCTTTTGGTACAGGACTGTCACTGTAACATATTTGTCAAAAATTCACTGTGCCTCAGGAGAAGGAATTATAGCAAAATACAAGATACAAAAAGCTGTATAATTGCTGATGTGTATTTAGACAAACATTTCTATATTTCAGTGTAATCCTCAATCTCAAATAAATAAGTATAAAGCCATTAAAGACAAATGACAAAGAATGTGTACTCACACCATGGTATTGTTTGTAGAATTTTGACGAAGAAAGGACTACTTAGATAAAGTAAATGTCTAAATGTTGCAATTGAGAGGAGTTGACCTGACTTTCCAAAAGAAGCAGGTACCTTAACAGCTGCTTGTTTAGACTAGGTGAAAATAAGTTTCTTTGTTGTAATTAGCTTCAACTTCATCAGCAATGACTTGTAAAGATTAGTGTATGTGAACATTAAAATGCATTAGAGATACTTGTGTGATAGCTTCATAACAGAAGCGATAACAAGTGCTTGCACACCTCAATATTTTATGACAAGGAAATTTCTTAAATAATCCTTATTGCCTATCACGAACTTTACTCCTGTTATTTTCAACTTTTCAATTAAGTTTTCTAGTACACTATAATGATTAAAAGTCTTTTGCTTGCTTTCAGTGCCTGATTCTTACAGATATTTTTCAAAGCCATCCTAACGAACACATTCAAGTATAAAGTTACAGAATTATAAACTCAGTGTATTGTTAGTCATATAAGTTGGTTAAGAATTGACTGTTCTCAAACCTTTACACCTGAAAAGGGAATACACTTTCCTGTACTAAGTTTCTGAATCATTAATAGGATGTACAGTGGTAGATACACTTGCTGTTGGAAGTATTCTAATGAGCAAAGCTAACAATAAGGAAGCATAACAATGTGAACAGAAGCATGTGAAACATAGACTTATTTTCTCTGTTCAGAATGTATTCTGTGAAACGTAGCATAGTAATTTCCTTCCAACCTTGTTTTGTTTTGTTGTCCCCCTCACCCCGATTTAATATTAGGATTTCACTTGTGCTTGAACTCTGAGATAGTGACGCTGCCTTGAAACAGCATGTTTTCAGTAGAGTTAGGTGGTGTTTATTGTAGCTTAGCTAATCAGATTTGATATTAGTGTGTGGCAACCACAGGGTGCCCAATCTGGCAGAATTTCCCTGCTCTTAACGTGCATCTATTTCAAACATAATACATAGTTAGTCCTTGAAACTGTAAGTATTCCAGAGCATGTATAAGAGCTAACAGTATTTTGAATGACTCCCAACAACAACTACAAAAAAAATCTCCGAATGCAATGTATGAGAGTGGATTTAATTAAATAAACATCTGGTTTTCTGCATCGCCTAAAAATAAAGAGGCAAACTTGTTGGAGATTTCCTTCCAGAAGGAAATGCTTAGCACATTGCTTGGCCCCAACTAGAAGGAAAGGGAAAAAAATAAAGACTATTTTTAGAATCTGATCAAAGCGTGATTTGAATTCCTATACATAAGTGTCATAAAATGAAGCTTGTGTTTATTATGATAAAAATACAGATTCATGGAAAAATGGAACATCTGTTTCAAGACAGAAATTTTTGAGTATAATGACTTTCTCACTTAATTTCCTAAGTGGTTAAATTTATTGGACTGAATTCAGTACTTGTGTAGGTGGCTGTTTCAGCTGGAGAATGGCTCAGCAGCTGACAGGGTTTGTCAGTAAAACTTGTGTGGATGCTTCAGTGGGAAAAGAAAAAATAAAATTGTTGCATTTGTTGTAAGGTGGAAACTGAACAACCCAGTCTGAGTCACAGGCCAACTTAATGACAATAGAATGCGGTATTCCGTTCTTTCCATTCCGCAATACAATCAAGTAGTATTTTAACAGAGATTTCTATTGTAATCTTCAGAATTCTGCACTTTTCTGTATTTTATTTCTGTTTTTTATGCACATGTGCGAGTACTAAAGAATAAGTTAACAACTGTAATTTCTAACCTTTATCACTATTAATGTGCTGACCGCTGAATCAGTATGGTCAGATATCTGTGTTTGACTGAAATTTGCCCAGGATATGTAGACAAATAACATTCATAGCAAATAAAACCAACAAATGCTGCTTTTCATCTCAGGGCAATAAAGATCATTTTTTATTGCCAAAGATGGCTATTTAATGACTTAGGGGTGAGGTGGGTATTGTTTTAAATCTTTTGTTTATAGCCTCTCTCCTTCCAGTGCAATTTAAATGCATATATTTTGTGATATGGTCATGGTATCCCACGGTTCAGACCTATTGCCTGAGCTATTGCTGCGGTGGAATGATAGGTGACTGGTTGGCAGCCAAAGGTTGTTAGAAGCCAGTTGAATCTAATTAGCCTGCATACTCTGAGATTGTATAGGCTTTTAATTTCCACGCCAGCTATTCTGAAAAACCACAAAGTCCCTGGTCTCAGTGCTACCCACAGGAGAGGGCCGCTCCTAACTTAGATGTATGGAGTCTTCAGTGACTCGGTAGGATAGATGGAAGAAAAACTAGTCTAGATGCACAGTATGAGTCTGCTTTTATTTCCCACCTGAATCCTTTATATGTTTTGTTGGAAGATGGTTAAAAAGATATTGTTTCTACAATACATGGCATTTTCAAAACGGCATATTACAAAAATACTGGTTTCACTGCTCTAATTGCAGGTACTCTAAATATATAGAACCGTGAGCTGTAGCAGAGTAGTAGTGATTTTTATATTTAGATTTAGCAACTATATGATCTTCCCTTGCAAGCAGGGAGTATAAATGTATGCATTCATGAAAACTTTGAAACAACAAATAACTTCTCAGGTTCAGATTGCTCATATTTGAGACTTCCCTGGTAGTTCCAATTCAGACATTTAATAAAAACATGTTTGTGTTGGAAGGTTTTGGTAATGTTTGTTCCAAAAGTATTGCTTGTAGGTAGTGTAGTTCAGTTTTCCCCCTCTACTCTGCCCTGGTGAGACCACACCTGGAATACTGTGTTCAGTTTAGGGCTCCCCAATTCATGAGAGACAGGGACCTACTGGAGAGAGTCCAACGGAGAGCTACGAGGATGATTAAGGGACTTGAACATCTCTCCTGTGAAGAGAGACTGAGAGACCTGGGGCTGTTTAGCCTTGAAAGGAGATGGCTGAGAGGGGACCTTTTTAACATGGATGGAGGTCAAGGGGAAGTAGACAATATCTTTTCAGTGGTGCCCAGTAATAGAGGAAGGAATAATGGGTTTATATTAGAACATGGGAAGTTCCACCTCAACATGAGGAGAAACTTCTTTACTGTGAGGGTGACAGAGCACTGGCACAGGCTGCCCAGAGAGGTTGTGGAGTCTCCTTCTCTGGAGACTTTCAAAACCCACCTGAACATCTGTCCTAGGGGATCCTGCTCTGGCAGGACAGTTGGACTAGATGATCTTTCGAGGTGCCTTCCAACCCCTGAGATTCTGTGATTCTATGATTACTGCAGCCTCAAACTTCAACGGGATAGCTTAGAGTTGGCTAAATGAATTATCCTACTAGGCTGGATATCAACTGTAGCTTGGTGTTCCTGCTATAAACTCATGTGGAGATTCAAAGTGTAGCTACATCCTTCGTGAAAACATTGTTATAGTTGTCAGCCCTCCTTTGGATTGTGTGGCGGCTATGTCAGTGCTTGTGTGCTCTCTGCTTTATCCTTCTTCAGGGAATGTTTCTTATCCCTGAGGGATACGTGAGGACTTGCCTCAGGTGTAGAGACGGCAGTGCTTTCACATAATATGCCCTTCCTCTTTTCTCCCTTTCAGCTCCATGGCCACCCAAACTATAGGAATAATCTGACCCTAACAGTGTTACATAGGCAAGGGGACAGTGGGGGATTTTTCTGCTCTAGACGTGTTATGTAGGACAGCCAGATGTGACTTGTGATCCTGTTACCGTATCCCCTTGGACTTCAGCAAATGAAATAGCGATAAAAAAATTCACTGACCTGCAGTCACACCAGCATGGGTTGTGATCTTGTCAAAAGGTATCCGATAAGTGAAGTTAACACTGTTCAGTATTTGGACGGGAGATCTCCAAGGGAAAAAAATATCTCTAGAATATTTTTTTCAACGTCTAGTGGTTTATATTAGACAGGGAGGAAAATGAAGAGGAAAACAATAGCGAAGGGTGGTAATGTGATACAAATAATACTGCCATATTGTAATGTTGAACTTAAATCATGAATGAGGCAGATCTTGATAATTCAGGTAGCCTCAATTATACACATTTAAAATATGTATAAAATACAATATTTTATGATATGATGCTGGCACAGTAGCAGATCTTGCTAGGACTGTTGAAAAAGGTTGCATTTTTTAAAGCGAAAATGAAATTTTTCAATAAAAAGAGACAGAATGTTTTTATAAGCCCTTTTCTACGAAAAAGTACACTCTCTTACAGAAAGCTTAAAATGCTGATGCAATTTTAAACCTTAAGCTGAATTTTTTTGGCTTCCCTACCAAAAAAAAATACCATTTTCCAGCAAAGCTGATTTTTTTCCTGTAAAAACAAACAAAAAGCCTCTAAAAAATATCCAGCCCTTTAAAATGTAAATTATTAGTAAGTACTATTCCAGCAAATTTTAAAAGCAGCATGAAATATTTTTTATTCTTTTCAATACAAGAAAGCAATGAAATAGAATGGAAAGAAACAATCTGCTTTTCTGTAGTTGTGGTCAGCAGGCATTAAGGGCAGACCAAATTTATGCTTAATTTATATTACTGAGTGTGCTTTTAAGGTGTTTCAGCATTTGGTTTCAAATGAAGCTGTAGAATTAGTATCCCGGCTTCTGGTTCTGATGCTGTCTTAGGAATGGAAGTACGGTGTAGCATCTATAGATGATGTTCATTTTTGGCTCATTTGATCCTTAATGGAAACAAGAGTGGTTAGTAAATACTAGTACTGAAGCTGCTTTATTTAGAGACCTAAATTGTGTTCCAGTGTGACGGCTGTGCAATCTTTCTTATTATCTCTGTAAACAGACTGCATTCTCCTTAGGAACAGTCTAAGCTATTGCTCAATATTCAGGGCTGTAATTTATAAAGGATAAAGAGTAAGATGAAGAGCTGAGAGCAGAACCCATGATTGCTTCTTGGTTTAATTGAATGCATTTTTCTTTGGGCTACTGTGGTTACATCAGGAAGAGGAAGTAACTGCAGCTATTGTAGACATAAGTCATTCAGAAAGAACATGTGTAGATGAAAGGGAAACCCTGGCTCTTGGAGGTTTTCTGAGCTGACTGCTGCCTGCCTCAAGTTACGAAGCTCCTCGAGCCATGGGTGTATGCTCAATGCAGTCAGCGTGCATAATTATGAATAGGATTGCATGGCTGGATGCATTATAGCACGTGGACAGGAATTCTGTCCCACAGGAGCGTGGATTTTTTTAGAGCAGTAAAATACACCTTTCAATTCAAGGCAGACTTCACTAGGAGGTAAATTTCTCTTTGTAAGGCATAGAAATGCCATGACTTTTTCACAGAAATATTTTGGAGAAAATACTATCCTTCGTTAAAGTTACTTCTTTTTCATTAACCTTTATTAAAATGCCTGCCTTCTTTTCACATGCAAGAATGATCTGCCTTGAAGCAAAAACAAGGAGTGGGAAGTTTCATCCCAAACATTTTAAGCTTGGCAAAATTCTAATGTCTTCAGAGTATTTTAGGAGGAAGTATCCTAGACAGTGTTAGCTGTACATGCCACTTAGCTTTGCTCGAGTTTTAAATCTTGCAGTTTTTTGATTTTTGTGTTTGGCTTAGTTTAGTGTAGAAGTATACACCCTGAATGGTGCTCAGGTTCCAGGTTACTTCAACTTCCAAGTTCATCTTGGCATAGATTGTGTATTGTCAGAAAATTGAACTTTACATTTTTTACTAAGTTAGAATAAAAGTTATTGTATGAAGCTGGCCTGATTTTTCAGGAAGGTCTCACGCATAGATGTAATATAATTTGGAAACTTTAGTGATTAAACTTTATCCATGAAAAAAAAAGCCACAAACCACAAACACCTCCCTCCAGTTAACTGGCAATACTAAACGAATACAAAGCTAGAGTTAAGCATCATTAGGAATTATTGTTTAATTACAGTGCAAAAAATTACCATGAGTTTTATTCTTGGTGTTTCCAGAGAATGATTATTATGATGTGAGTTCATATAAGAAACTTTTCCTTAATTAGTGCAAAGTTCTTCAATTCTCACAGAATATAAAATAACCTCTTTCTAACTGATTTTAGGGGTCCAACATCACAGACACGTGCACAGAAATGCTGAGAAGTGGA
>NW_009706220.1:0-29100 GCF_000703405.1 Apaloderma vittatum | reverse complement strand
TAAGCAGGAAATATCCAAGAGAGGATATTTTTTCTGTTTGATAACCTTTTGGTCTACTGCAAAAAAAAGCACAGGTAAGTTATTAATTTATACTTTCAGAAATAAAGTATTTTTCTCACAATGGAGCTAATGCTCCGTATGCTGTTTCTTAATAATATTTTAACAACACCAAAGAGTTTACAGCAGTTAATTGCAATGTAAAAACATTTCTAGAGGATGCTTGTCATTCAAATAAAAGTGTATTTAATTAAAAATTTGGAAAGAAATGTATGAATGCAGAATACAAATGCTGAAGTCTGGAGAAAAAGAATTTTTGTTTTGTCAGTCTTTCACAAGACAGTGTATGTGATGACTTCACTATCTTCTCGGAGGGGTAGACTGAATTTTTAATTCAAACATTAATTTTGTAGCGTATGCTATAAAATAAGTCTTTAGAGATTCAAGATTTTCAAGCCTTATATTTCTAATCATCCAGAAAGCTGCTTCTTGCTGCATTGCAAGAAGCAGCTCCTTAGTGCAGCAACAAGCTTCTGCTGTTAACATGTGATGCTTCTGAGAAATAAGCGTTCTCCTATGTAGAGACATCACTCTGGAAACTGCTTAAGTTTGTCTCTTTGATTCCAGAAACTGTTTTCGAATAGCCACTGAATGCATATTACTGGATAGATACTTGACAGATTCCTAGTTACATGATAAACCTCGAGTATGCTCTCTAATAGCTCTTTGCCTCTGCACGTTTGTGGATGGTGGAGGATACTCCACCATCGAGCTCAGCGTCCAGTGGATGAAACTGTCTGCAGCTGCTGAAACTGTTGCTTTGTAAATGCGGGTTCTGCTGTCATCGCCACAGCCATGTCCAGCAGATCCCTGCAAATGCTGTAAGATTTTTCAGTGATAGTTCCATATTTGATAGCCAACTTTCCTCCTGTTTTTCCAGCTGTCTTTAATCAGCGCCTTGGATTGTCTGTAGCATCCAGGTGAAAGATGTCTGTCTCTGCACCTGTAATATGCACTTGTTTTGATCAGTGCTCTGGCTTGGCAGTGCTCATGTGCCCGTTAAAGGATGGACCCTGGCCCAGCTGCTTTGAAGGCTGAGCATGAGAAGGTGGTGAAGTGCAACATTAATTGCAAAATCTACATGTGGTTCATCCAGGTGAAGGTAGCTGGCAGTGCAGTTCAGTGTGTAGGAGCATCTAGACCATCAGTTTTAGGATGAAAAGGCTGACTGGGCAGCCTGATGCCGTTACGATTTCCTCCCCACCCATTGTTTTAGCTGTGTCTGGGGAATAGTGTGTGCTCATCATCCTCCTCTTGCTACGTATTCTTGGTGGGGGATGGATGCGAGGGAAGGACGTATGAGGGTTGGACAACAGAGACCAGGACTCCTGTACATATGTATCACAATATCAGTGTCTTGTGTAGTCTAATTATAACCTTAGAAGTGTGTATACAACTATATACCGAAGAATAGATACAACTATAATCAGCAAAGTAAATGGAAATTTATGCATAAAATACCTGAATCTGAGACCCAACTGAGGCTTTAAAATCTTACTAGCAACCCTTGTTGTCTGCTCTTTTATGCAGTTTATATATGGTATTTTTCACATTATTTTTTGCATAGGATTCATCATTAACAACTATTTTAAATACTTTAAAAATATTTTTCCAAATAAGTTCATACTCATAATAATTTTGTCATACGTGAGGGCAGGTGGTTAGGAGATGGATATCCTTTTTCTCTCCTCCTGTGCTAATTATAGAGAAGTGATCGTCCCTCTGTACTTGTCACTAATGAGGCTGCACCTCAAATCCTGAGTTCGTTTCTGGGCCCCTCACTACAAGAGAGATGTTGATGTGCTGGAGTGTGTCCAAAGAAGAAGAGTGAAGCTGGTAAAGGGTCTAGACAAGTGTTCTTATGAGGAGAGGCTGAGGGAATTGGGGTTGTTTCACCTGGAGAAAAGGAGGCTGAGGGGAGACCTTATCACTCTCTAGAACTATCTGAAGGAGGTTGTATGAGGTGGATATTGGTCTCTTCTTTTTAACAAGTGATAGGAGGAGAGGAAACAGCTTCAAGTTGTGCCAGGGCAGATTTCCATTGGATGTTAGGAAAAGTTTCTTCACTGAAAAAGTTGTACCTGTTGGTGCATTAGAACAGGCTGCCCAGGCAAGGGATTGAGTCACCATCCCTGGAGGTATTTAAAAGACGTTTAGATGTGGCACTTAGGGAAATGGTTTAGTGGTGGACTTGGCAGTGTGAGATTAATGTCTGGACTTGAGGATCTTAAAGGTCTTTTTGAACCTTAATAGTTTTATGATAGACTTGTGGTTAGATTCACTGTAGCATGTGTAGAGCACGTTGCTGAACCTGTATGTGGGAAGAAAGTGGTAGTAGTGGAAATTAGCCATGGACCCTTATTGATCAAGAATGCCTTGTGAGAACATCTATGTACTGTAAAGCTGCTGAGCTTATTCTGCAAGAACTGTATTCAGACTGGACCAGAAATGCTGTTGTTTTTTATTTCCCAGTGGGTTATGACTGAAGAAGTTAGTGGCCAACTCTGAGGGAGGTTTAAAAGTCTTCTTCCCTGGTGTAAATTGTTTCCTCCTATAGATTACTCTGTTATCAGGGAAGTATTTGCATGTGAGAAGATAAGTAGTGGACACTTCACCAGCTACAGTGAATCAGTCCTTTAAGTTTCAGCTCTTGCTTAGGTTGCAGAACTTTTGGAATGGTTGAGTATGAACCATTTAAGAAACTCGTGATTATATCTAATGTTGAATACTGAATTTATTTCAAGGATATCCTTCTGAAACTGCTCAGTTTCATTTTTATATAGACTGATTGAACATAAACTTAAAAATTTCTGGTTTTGTCTCTATTTTATTGACTGACAATTACGATTAAATTACTGATTTCTTAGTATCTTTGCACTTGTCCAGCACTAAATTACATGTTTTCTTAGCCATATTATATATTATAGCTAAAATACACTATTGGATGAAAATCTCAAACACATGAAAGGTCTATGATTTCTTTAGTTTTGAGCAATCATGTCCTACATGTCATTGGCTTGTACTGTGGTGATAGCTTTGTAGACATGAGTAACTCAGTTTGGAACATAGTTTCAGAATGTATGGTGGGAAATGAATTGATTGTATGTCAATTGTATGGGTTTTGACTGGCAAGTAAGTAAAGAGAGTGTTGCTGAGAAGAGGTTTGTCCCCATGTGTTGCCTGATCTAGTCGAGGGGTGGCGTCCCTGGCGGCAGGGAGGCTGGATTAAAATGGTGTCTAAGGTCCCTTCCAGCTTAGGCCATTCTTTGATATGATATGATATGTTTTGGAAACTGTAAAAAATTGTCCTATTTTAATGATATATTTTAGGTAATTGTTAAGTATCCCTTTTCTGTGGAGTTGTATGAACATGCATTGCTAAATTTTGGTTCTTGCGTGCAAAGGTCAACAGATCTCTCTCACTTTGGAGAGAAAAATATACATGACACTGAACCTACCTGCTTGATTCTGGTTTTGTTTTTTTTAAAATATATTATTTGATTTTTTAAAATAAGAAACAGTATAGTAGAGATACTTATTGGACAGTAATGATTGAGGGGCAGGCCATTTTCTGATGATTAGTTCCTCTCTGGAGTGACTGAAGGTCAGAATTCAGATGATCATTAATTCTCAGGAACTGATCTTTGTTTGGTATACAGTATTAATTATCATTATAGGTAAAAATGGGCAGAATATCATCCCTGGCTTTTCTGATGGGAAAAGACGCCTAGAACTGTGATTCTCAATGGGTCTTGACTTCACTGGGAACAGACATAGCAATGCAGAGTGCTTTGGAATATATCACTGTGAAACTGCCACAGAATTTCAGCAATTCTTGATTATAATTCTCGGTTAAGCCTTATATGAGCAAGGAAAAATGTCATCTTCAATATTGCATGTTTAAATCCCATTTATGAGGCCAATGTGTAGTAGGTCAAGACTTTTTTTATTTCATGTTTTCAGCCATGCTATCCTTGTGTTAATTTCTTGGCTGGTGTAAGGAAAGATCCTCCCAATACAATATTTTGTCTTTGATGGCAAACAGTAGCATATAGGTACCAAAGTGCTGGAACAGAGCTTTTACAGAGTCTAGCTTTCCTGATAAACTCTCATGTCAGCCAGCCATTTGCAGCTTACTTGTACCAGAGGTAGTATCTTTGCATTAGCACCAGCAATGCCCTGTTACGCAATGACTTCCACAGTTCAATTGCACATGTATAGTGATTCTTACAGTAGTCTTTAAAGGCTACTTGCAAGGCTATTGGTCCAGAAATGTAGAAAAAGGTGGTGGATGAAACGTTCATCTTTTCTTTCTTTCTTTTATCAGGCGACTGAAGAACAGCAAAGCATCTACAGATGGCCACCGTTACCTTTTTCGGGGCAGAATAAACACAGAAGTGATGGAAGTGGAGAATGTAGATGATGGAACCGGTGAGTATATTTGTGTTACCTGTATACAGAGCAGTCTGTTGAGGTGCTGAAATCAAATGCAACTTTATGATGAATGCTCCTTGTACTTGGAAAGAAAGGGTAAGATGTCACTTTAAAAGCACTGTCTTCTCTTATCAAAACTCTGTTTCTGTGACGCATCATTGCTTTCATACATTATTAACTAGGCGGTCATAGATGAGTGTTTTGTGCTAACATGAACAGGGTGATAAAATAAGGTGGCATTTATTGCTCAGCTGAAATTGTGTATTTAACTTCACAGCATTCCAGCACTCTTAAAGAGGTTATCTGTAGGTATGCAATGTATATGTAAAAGAAAAAGGAAAAGTTACTGTGTTGGAATGAAACCTCAAGCACTACAAATGCTGAGAAAAAGGAAGGGTTGTTTGTTTGTTTGTTTTTTTAAAATATCTTTACCGATACAATCCATATGATTGCATGGAATTTTCCTGACACACGTTAGAAAAATGAAAACCCAAATATTCCTTCAAATGTCAATTATTAACTCCTTACAATTAGTAAAAAAAAACTGAAACATTTTGATTTTTTTAACACGAAACAAAAGAAAGTAACATGGGAAACTTGCAGTGGTGTTGCAAATATATAGGTCTGAAAGAAATTTCTTTGAGTTATATATTACTGTTCCTGATTATTTTAAAATAACATTAGGCTTTGCCTACATATATTGTGGATTCCAAGCAATTCTTAATATAATTTCTTTCTAAAATTGAACGTTAATGGCAAGGATTGTACAGCTGAAATAAGCTTCATAGAAGTCCTTCACAGAACTTAAATATTTCTTAAAATTTAATATTTTTTTACCTAATCCCAAGTTTCTTATTTCCAAAATAGGTTATTTAGTTCTTGTTCTACTGGGTAGACTGGAGAACAGTTTGACTGTTGTTCTTACTGCAACAAATGAGTTTGTTGGAAGGCTGTTGTGTCTCTCCTCTATCTTATTTTCTATGTTTTTATTACTTTTTTTTTCATTCCAGTTTCTTTGCATCTTTTGTGTTATGAGGTGTCCAGAGCTGGAAGTTCGCTGGTGCCAGGTAGAATAGAATAATTAGTGAAATGCTTCATGTGGCATGTCTATTACTAATCTCAGAATTGTTTAGCTTTTCTGAGAACATTATTTTTCAATTCTTTAGTTTGTGTTCCAGAATACCACACCAGATCTTTCTTTTTTTTTTTTGGATACTGGCACCTGTTCCATTTTGTATTGTATTGTGTTAATGTCTTAAGTAGGTCTTAACAATTACTTTTTCTGTACTGAATTTTATCTTACCATTTCCACAGTTTGTTAAGCATCAGAATTCATGTCTTGTTCCCCAAAGCTCTTACAATGCTTCTTGCCTTGTTTCCATGAATAAAACAGTGTTATTACTGAATCATTTAAGCTCTTGATAAAACTACTGGAAAATGATGGAACACAGTGAGGTCACACTTGATTCGTTCTCTTTATTAGACACTTTTTGCAAGAACTTCTTGACATCTCTTTCAGGCTATGTCCTTCACCAGACCCACAGATTTAGCTAGTGGTTTAGAGATATCTCTGGGTACACTACGCTGAATTCCATCAAGCCTTTTTTGACCTGAATTTCATTTATCCAATATTCTATATCCTGCTATTTCCCTTTTCTGTCTGTATTCCTGCACAGTTTTTAGCTTTATTTGTATGAAATATCAGTAAGCACTTTGTTTATGCAAAAAAGAGAGTTGAGTGTTTCAGTCTTATGTATTATTTTGACTACCTTTCATTTATTTTCCTTCATCTTCCTTACATTTTGAAAAAAAAATTGTCCTTTTGCATTATGTCACTTTCTAAGATGATGTGTCTTTACTTATAATTTCTGAGGTTACTGTGGCCATAGAGGCTTATACCCCCCATCTTCCTCCTGATGAATATTCCAGTAATTCTGTACCATTTTTCCTTTCACAGGTTCCGATCACACATATCGCCATGCTTTTAGTGTTGGCTTTAGCAAATATTTCTTCCTTCCTCTTTCTGTGACTGTCACAGACTAACACAAATTGCCTTCCTCTCCACTCCAGACACCAGTAGTCTGATTTTCTCCAGCCACAGGAAATTTTGCTACTGTCCCCATTTCCTATAGTCTTGCACACAATATTGGAGGCTATCACGCTTCCTTCCCATTTGCTTTCCTGAGCCATATAAAATCTTGTGACTTTTATATATGTCACAATTCTAAATAACATTAATGGTTTGGTTATTTTGATTTCTAAATTAGTAGAGGTGGTAAATACTCCATCCCTGAAAACATTCAAGGTAGATGGGATGGGGCTCTAAACAACCTGATCTAGCTGAAGATTTCCCTGCTCTGTGCAGGAGGGTTGGACTTGAATGACCTTTAAAGTGTTCCATCCAATCCAAACTGTTCTCTGATTCTATGTCTATTTTTACCTGCTTTTTTTCCATATTCCCACATTTTCACCTTTGCCATTTCAGTTTGTCCAGTATCCTAAAATATTTTTTTTCCTTGTAATTACTGCTATTTCATTCCTCTTTTCTGTGGTTCTCTTTGAAATATGTCTGTGTTATTCCCCTGGCCTGTGGTACCTTTCTGCCCTTTTCTTGACAACTCCTGCCTTTTTTCCTTTTTATTTTTTATTTTTTTTAAAAAAAATAAATTCCTCCTCTGTAGTGTAGAAGTGTATTCTGTCTCCTCACACTGATCCTTCTTCTTTAACCTTCCTCTGTCTTGGTTTCTGTACTGTTCTCATTTGTTGCACCCAGATGTCTTGTTTCTCATCCCCTGCAGTCATCTGTGTTTGAACTGTAACCTGGTACTATTCTACTGTGTTATTCATGGGTCCCTTCATAGACATTAAAGACTTTTGAATCTAGATGGTACTTCCACAGTTCTTTAGTGTAAATTTTGGAGTCGTCTGCTCACTTGATGTAAAGAGCCACAGGGCTCCAGGGAACTGGGGAATTGAGAGTGTTAGCTCTCAGTGTTGTCAGATGTGGGAATGTAGTCTTCGTTGTTTCTAAGTAGAAACATAGAAATAAGAAAACCGATTCCCAGTGTGGTTTATTGTCATGCTAATGACATGCCTACAGAAATTAACAAAGCTTTTTCTGAAAAGCAATTTTTTCTTTGATGAAATTAGACCTTGGCTGTGCAGTACAGTCTGTATAAGCTTTCTTTTGTTTCAACATCATGCAGCACTCTGTCAATTTTTTTTTGACTGCACTGATTAAAGTGGAATGTATATTACTTATCAGGGCAGACTGTTTGTTCTTAAAACAATGTGACTACACAACCACTTTCAAGGGTTAGAAGGGTGGTTGTATTGATGGTATTGTTTTTTCTGTATTCAGTTTTTAAAATTCAGTTTTGAGAAAAGTATATTTCTAAAGGCATTCACCAGTCATTAAATGAATGTTATTTAGTTTATGAAGACAAGCACTTGAGACTTAGGAAGCAGCAGAATTATGGTTGCTTTTACTTTCTTAGTTCTCTCCACTGTTGTCTTGAAATGAGACATGAAATAGAAAAACCCCAAAACCTTACATGGTAATAATAACCAGAGACTGCATCAAAAAGTATACAGGGGAGGAAGGTAATTGATATTATGCAGCAATTATTTCCTTGGTGTTTCTGAGCATCAGTACTCCTAAGAACCTAAAGTCTGAGAAACTTAGAAGAACTTCAATAGAAAGAGCTCTGTTTGATCTTATTGAGAGAGGAAAGAAAAGTTATCGTGTAAGGCTCTAACGAATTGCTTCTTAAGCATCTCTCAAAGGTTTGAGTCTTGAATTTCAAACGCTGTATTACAGTTCAAATTACTATTGGAAGACCTTGTCATTGTTCATCACCTTTTCTTGGGAATCTGGAGGCCTAATGATTTGTTAAGTGTGGTTGTTCAAGGTTTGCTTTGAGCAACTTGAAGTCTCATGCTCTTCTTCCTTCTATAACAATTATGTCAGGTTTGCAAATATTTTTTTTTTTTTTTAGCCTGACTGGTAGCTGTGATTGCCTTGGTGTGAAGAGTGTGCATATATATATATCCTGTGCAACTTGCCAGTCAGAACATGCATATCTCCTGGCTGGCAGGCAGCACGTCTACAGCTCTCAACCAGTTTTTGTCCAGTAGACTGTCCTAAAAAGGGATTAGTTTACGTGGTATGATAGTGTAATGCTGAAATGATCTTCAGGAGACTATGGGCATGGGTGTATTGGGGAGAACAAATCGCTTATGGGAGGTTTGGAGTATTGTAGTCATGGGGAACATGAGTGAAAAAGAGAGCAGGGGTGTTGCAGTTAAAGGCAGAGGTTGGCATCAAGATGAGCATTACAGGAGTGGGTTACTATTGCGAAATTGAGCAATAGCTACCCGTTTTCCTCCACCTGACCTCATTGCCATCTCTATACATTAGACAGTCTTAGAACCTAGCTGGGGGATGGAGCTTTTCACAGAATTCAGTGAGTTTGTAGTGGTATGAGATAAACATGGTCCTGCCTCTGATATCCAAAGGGCTGCAGTTTGCCAACTGAGAGCTCCTCTCTGAGGCTTCGTCCTTTTCCCTGACTTTTCATTCTGATTTTCTGACAGTGCATGAGTGATATGATGACTAGTTTTCAAGAAACATTGTTTTTAGAGGCACAAAGGATATTCCATGTAAGTTATGTGGATAAAAATAAGATAAATAGGTAAATGGTGTAAGCATGACGTTGCAAGAATAACTTATTTTTTTCCCCATCATAGACTTGCTATCGTAGACATTTTTAGTACTAGAAAGTTCTGTTGGCTTAGAAATTAGCCATCAGTCTCATGATTTTCCAGTAGTTCCTGACATTTCCCAGCCCAGCATACAAAGCTGGCTGCTTTCCACCTAATTTAAATGCAGAGTTATTGAAAGGATACTAGCATGTCTGCTGAGATTTATGATTAATCTTAGCAAGCATTTCAGCAAGGGTTTCAGTTTTGGAAAATCCCATTTCATTATAAAAAAACAGGGCTGAATTATGAAAAAGCATTTACAAAGTAAAAAGCTCTGCAGTTATAGTAGTTCAGGGCTGGCTCTAGGACTTTCTTGCCTCCTTATGAGAGTTTGTGGTGAGAAAATGTTGAACTTTGATTTTCTTAAAATTTTGTACTGCAATTGATAGTTCTAGCTTTAATCTGTATTTCATGCAAAAAAAAATAATTATTATCATGAGACATTTATGTCTCACAAATTTTCCCCCAGGAAATGCATGTAATCCTAGTAAAGGATATTCAAGGGTGTTAGTTTTGGAGAGGAAGTCTGTTTAGCTAATTTCTGAATAAGATTTATGGACTAGCATGTTAAAATCAAATGTTATAGAAGTAAAGAAAGAGTAATAAGTAGCAAATTGTCTGATTTTTATAGCACAGTGGTTTACATGTTAAGAGTCAGAAGTTTGAGATATCTAAGAACGTCAGTAATTGTTAGTTCTCTCCTGCAATACGCACACTAAACATCGTGTTGTTAGGAACGTATTTCAAAAATTTTGCCTTTTGTTGGCACAATTTTTTTTAAAATCAGAGTGAATCTTGTGTTGTACTTCAGTTCGTTTATATAAGTGTAGATATTACTTTATTCAGGTAACCAGTAAAGATATGTCAAATATGTGTTTTGCTTACTCATCAGATGGAAAATGTGGGTTTTCCCCCTACATATTGAGTCCTGTTTAAAATTTAATAGTAAATTATCCAATCAGCACAAGAGCTCTTATTAATATAGGGGGCAAACCATAGTGCTGCTTTTTGAAGACACTTTGTATTACAGTTTAACATAAATAAAAGTACTACAAGTACTGTGATGTATCCTTTTAATAGGACTCTGCATGTTTTAGTGTTGAGTTTCTACCTTCTTCTGTATGCTAGGCAATTCTCTGATATGTTTTAGAAGGGATGTTATTTACTGAAAGTTAAAATTATAGCTTATTTAGTTATAATATAGTTCACAAGCAGCACAGACAACTTTAAAGTAATTTTTATTCCTCTGTATTTCGTAAGCTTTATGTAATGATAAGAGTTCTTAATAACTGTAATGGCTCTTGCTTTGTAAAAAATTGCTGCTCCTTAAGACATTTTATCTATTCCCAGCTGACTATCACAGCAGTGGCCACACTGTTATTAATGGCTGGAAGATCCACAACACAGCAAAGAATAAATGGTTTGTATGCATGGCAAAAACCCCTGAAGAGAAGCAAGAATGGCTGGAAGCTATTTTAAAAGAGAGAGAGAGAAGAAAAGGTAGGCTAATAAACTTCCATGTGTCGCTTTGCGAGAAAGACATACTGTAATTTTATGTTGCGATATAAAGCAAAGCCAGCTGCTAGGCAAAGGGGTGGCATCAGGTTCAGCTGAAGGTTTATGGATACCAGCTTGGAAAAAATAAATCAAACTTGTACTGAGAAGTGCATAATGACTTGAATCATGTATGCTGGTAGTGAGTGCTGTTTTGGAAATGGGGAGATGATTTAATCTCTGATTTTACAGCTTTTCCTCAACCATTATAAATTGTCATAATTTCATTGAAGCCTGTGTACTATTGTAGTTTGTGGTGTATAAGGGTCTATCCTAAATGCCTTGTGGGATTTGTATGAATCACTGAAATGATCAGGTTTTCTGTGTTGGGTCTTCATGCAGATGAGCCAACATGAAATGGTAGAGAATATACCCACAACCGCATCTTTGATGTATTCTCTCCTACACAAGGAAAGTAAGAAATCACCATTGTCAAACCACTACCTTTTTTGAGTAGCTGAATTAAGGTGGAAGAATACCTGGGTGAAATATAATTCTGGTTTCAAACATGACCACAAATAACCGCATGTATATAAGCTGAATCCAGTACAAAGCAGAACCAGGGAAAGATGGTGCATCGTCATCTTCTGGAGCTAATTTCATCTGCAAGCTAAACTATCCTAATCAGTAGTGATGTTTGGAACCTTAGTATTTAAAGAAAGTATGACCTTGTAGTTATATCTGGAATTCTTTTCCCGGTCTGTATACATTTTCTGTGGCATGTTGCCATAGCTGTTGCTTTGTGCCTTCATTGTAAATGGAACACTTTGTAGATTGTATTTTCTTGCTAGAATAAGTCAAGCTGAATTGTTTATTGAGAAAGCACATGGGATATGAAGGTCTGTTGTATTTCTTAGAAGCACAAGCTTCTGTGACTGGCCAGTAGGATGCATAGTTCAACAGCAACTGAGCTTGATCATCTGTTATTCAGAAAATATAAAGATTTTCTCAAGAAAAGAAACAGGAAAAAATAAACCAGTGAGAAATATTGAAATAAGACCCTTGATGGCTTTCCATTTTTGAAAAAATTCTGAAGCAAGTAAAAGTCAAGTTGTGTATGTGCTTTTGTGGAAAAGAGGTGAATTAATCTTAAGTGAAACTAACAAATGTATAACACATAGTTAGTTACTGTTAACTGAAAACTTGAAAAGTTTCCTTTAAGCGAAAACATGATTATCACATGGCAAGAGCAAAACCAAGGGCCTTTTCTTTTAAACTTGTGAAGACATGACTGCTCCCTTGGAAACATTCATATACTGAAGTCTGAAAAACACAGTATTGCTATTTATTACCACAATATCAATGGTGTGTCGATGTAGTAATAGTTTAACTTCACTATGAGGAACTTAAAGATATCATTTGATGATGTTTTTTGAATATCAGATATATGTGGTCTAACGTGATTATGACCAAAGTAAGGAAAACGGTTCCTTTACCTTTTTTTGTATGTGAAATATTGGCATTTCTTCACCATCTGGGGGAAGATACTGAAATATAATGGCAATAGCACTCATAAAATTTTATTGTATTTTTTGTCAGGTTTAAAACTAGGCATGGAACAGGACACTTGGGTGATGATCTCTGAGCAAGGAGAAAGACTGTACAAAATGATGTGCAAACAAGGGAATCTCATCAAAGACAGGAAGAAGAAATTAACCACTTTCCCCAAATGCTTTCTTGGAAGGTATTATGTGCATTTTGTAGCATAAATTTTAAACAGCCAGAACCACATTTTAAATCTGCTTTGGGTTTCTGCGGAAACCACACTTTATTTTTAATGTCTGTGAGGCCTATTTGCCTCCCAGAATTTAGCCAAAATGTAAGTTGGTCTGCCTGAAATTTATGGATGTGTACTTGTATTCCAAAGTAGCTCTATTAAAGGGACAAGACTGCAAAGGCATGTTAAAAACATGAAAATGCGTTAAATAAAACAGTTTCTTTGAAAAAATAATTCTCAACTTGTTAGTATGCATTTTATCTCCGAAATGCCTGCTTTAGAGTATTAAATTTACTTTATTCTATTTTTAAAAAAATCTCTGTCTTTAAAACGGTTTCTGTTCACCTTTTGCCTGAATGCCAGGGATAGAGTTAGTAAATAAAATTTATGTATTTTAAAATTTACACCTATTATCAAGCTATTTTATTGTAATGCAATATTAAGTAGACAGTGCAAGAGAAAGAGAAAACAATAGTACCCTAAAATATTCTGTATAACAAAAAATTAGTTTGGAGAGTGGAGGTGCTCTCACTTTTTTCATTTGCCCCTGAAATAGTCAAGTACGGAAAGTATTTTTGTAGCAGTGAGCCTACTCTAGCAGGGAGGTTGGACTAGATAGTCTTCAGAGGCATCTTCCAGCCCCTACCATTTCTGTGACTGTTTTTCACAAACACGGTATAGTGAGCGTACTCACCACTGAGTCTGGAAGTAGAAATGAAACTTGGGAGATTTTCATGTTGTGTCAGAAGCCACACAGCTGATGAGAATTGAAACTAGGATTATGATTAATGATTGAGTTGTGATTGAACCATGTTCCCTTGGTAAAGTTGTTGGAAGCAGGTAAAGAGTACACTTGTGGTGAGGAGTTAGTTATGTGTGAAACTTTAAAACCTACCATCAAATGGCTGCTTTTCTATGTTATCTTGGAAGTGGACCCTTCTGAAGTAGGCTTTTGCTGGTCCCTGGGCCAGCAGCTAAACCCCAGGAATGTGGATGTTGCACTACCTCACTACACTCTTCCTTTGTGACACACATGCAAATATCTTATGTGCTGTAAATTCAGTGTCTTTGAACTGCCTCAGGTTTGCTGTGTTACAAGTCAGGCATTTCCTGCCCATGCAGTATATACTTTGCGTGTGTGCTTAGGCTGTCAATGTGTCTGACACACTTGGGAAGTAACAGGCCTACTGTTCTGTCATGCTGTAATTATGTTCTGCCTTCATGGAGTTTCTGCCCTGGGCAGGTGCAGTAGGTATGGCTGGGATTGGACCATTTAATCAAATGTGGCTGTGCTAGTTTTGGAAATCTCAGAAAACATGGCAAGTCTTTGCCATGTGCAAGGTAAACTTCATGCAGCTAAAACTTCAGAGCAGAGAAGAAAAGACATCTCTAGAGAAATCATGTGTATTTATGTCAAAATAATTAAAAAATAGAAATGAGTGGGTTTTTTTTAAAGGTGGTAAGACATTTTGAAGATCATGAGGCTTAAGGATCACGTAGTAGGTTGGTAAGAAAAATTAGTCAGTGAGAAGGAAATGTAGTAGATCTGGTGTTATGATGTTTAAAGTTGGATTTTGTGTCTGTTTTTATTTCAGTGAATTTGTGTCCTGGTTGCTGGAAATTGGAGAGATACACAAATCTGAAGAAGGTGTTCACCTTGGCCAAGCTTTATTAGAGAATGGCATTATCCATCATGGTAAATAGGATTAGTTTTAACTTACTTGTTTTCAAGGTAATTGTTGAAATTAGAGGGGACTTAATTTTGTTTGGCAGAAAGATGGTCTTCTTAACACAAGTTAGCATGTTGAATGTATGTTACATCCTTTCAGGGACCTCATGAGGCCATTGTCCATCCCTAGGAGATTTACTAGGAGAGGCTCTACTGATTTAATGAGATTATGTCTATGTTGCTGAAATCACAACATTGCAAACAGGGACCTAGAGAAACTGTTATTCTCCTGTAAGCAAAAATAAATTCTGAGGGAACAGAGGATGTCGGACTACTTTAAAGGATTTAGACCTTTTATTAAAGCCAGTCTTTTTAGGGATACATGTTCAGCTAGGAATTGTAGAAGAGAGTGAATCACAGTTGACTGTTGATAATTATGCCTGCTCATCTGTTAGATATTACAAGTGGAATCCAGCCTAGAATCCAACAGTTTAATATTTTGAATTTTAAGGCCTTATTTTAACTGCATTGTGTAGTTAGTAAATTGTTACTTTTGTGGGGAAACTTTCAGTCATTTTCTGGAGAGTCTGGAGAGAAGTATCACTGGTATGATTCAGGTTTGGAGCCAATAAAGTTTGATCTCTGGAGGTAATTTGCACTGGTAACACTCTTCTCTTACCAGAGCAGGTCCTCATCTCAGTCTGTTTTACAGGGTATAATCTAACAGGACCATGTAAGTGAACTGGAGAAACTTCTGGTTTTGAAAGCGTGTTTGGCTTACGATAGGTGCAGTCACTTAAAAAAACCCAAATAGTGAAACAGGTGTGAAGTTAGCTACTGTTCTAGCATAGCTCAAGGGTGTAAATTTAGATGGATTGTTGATATTTACATGTATTAATACTGTACTAATTTCTATACTTCAGCCAGCAGTGTATATAATACTTCTAAAGTTCTTGGCTGTGGTATTTTCAGTGTCCTTGACTGGAAAGATAGTGAGAGTAGCAGTGTGCCACTTTGCTGCATACATTTTAAATGTACACACAGTAGGAGGAAAAACATTAAGGTTATTCATCAGTAATTGTCTAGCTTTAATGTCAGTCTGCACAATTTTCTGCCACCATCATTCAAATGTCAGATGCGATTATGTTTACTACACACAGAATTGGTTTCAATGGAATGATTCTGTTGCTGAAGACTCTTGTCCTGATCTTGTAATTTATATCCCAAATACACTCACAGACTTTTTCAATACAAAGTTAAAGGAATATTGTGTAATTTCATGAGATAAAAGGGTAATTATATTAGAGCATAGAAGTGTGAGCCAGACATGCTACTTTGAATAGTGGATCCAGCTGTGGTTCAGTGAAAATAGAATTCTTAAAATAAAGTTGAATGAACCATCTGTTTTCACAGAGGGAGCAAGGGAGAAAGAAAGTCTGGCTGTTACTCACATTGCAAATATTGCAGAGGGCGTTGTTAGACTTTGCATATTCACTGTGCTGGCCATTATTTTCACTATGCTGGGCTTCATTCTAGTGGTGGGAGACCCATGTTGTAACGGGCACTTTTATTTCCTGGTATGTGAACTCTTGTAAGTAGAAAAATTATGGGTTTTCCTTGGTTCCCCTTCCCCTTCAGTTTTGCAAAATATATATTGCTATTTTAAATCCACCTGGTGACATTCCCACTCTGAAATGATTTATATCAGCCAATGGGCTGAGTTACTTTGTCCAGTCACTTCCTGCTGCTGCTAAGAGATAGAACCTTCCTCTCAAGGCTGTAAGGAGCTTTGTAGTTACAAAAATAATCTGAATATCAGATAGTTTTAAAATTAATAGGTATTTATATGGCTGTGCATTGTTTTTTGACTGGTGTACTGATGTGAATCAGAATTACTCTGGCACAAAAAATAAAAGGAAAGAGCAGTTTAAACCTGGATTAATTGCCTTTTCTTTGTGTGAGTGCAATATAAAGACTTATCCCAACACAAAATATGGGTATATTGTTGGTAATGATATGCAAAATGACTTGGGGTTCCTTATTTTAGTGGTAATGCAGCACTTTATTACCTTTAAGTGTTTGAAACTCAGGATGTGCCAGCTCTTTGGACCTGCTCCCCTCATTTCTGGAGCACTCTGTGTAAGTAGGGGTTGCAAAGACAGAGCAGTGCTTGTCTTCCTTGGAGGGCATAGCCTGCTCTGTTTGTCATGGGCATGCAAGAAAGGGAAGGTGCTTTGTAGTTGTGGTTCCCCTCCAGCACATCTCTGTAACAGTGAGGAACAAATTGGCCTTAGGCAATACTGTCCTGGTGGTGATTTTTCCTGTTTTTTTGTAGCTGCTGGTTTTAAAACCTCGTAATGTATGTTAATCTAGTGGGGTATTTTTTTTTTCTTCAACAGTAGGATTTTTTTTTTAGTTTCAGAACTAGAAGATGTCTTCTTTTTTTCATCTAAGCTAAATGGTCACAATCTATTAAAATTCATTTAGAGACTCTAGGCATTATATTTGAAAAATTTGTAGCCTAGATCTAGATTGTGAATCAATGATACGTAAAAGAGCTTAGGGGTTATTCTGTGTAATCATTTTAGCATGAACCATCAATTCAAGGCAATTGGAATAGTGTCCTGGGATTTACTCTAGTAGATATATCAAATACTGGTAGAGAAGGTATTTGCTCTTGCACGTGACACTGAAACCACTTGATCTATGAAGTCCAGTTTTTATGTCAATGTATCAGATGATGTGTGAGGATATTGAAGAGCTTGAAGTGGTGTGAAAAATGATACAGGCAGAATACACCTCACTATACAAAGTTTATGATGCCTAACTAAATTTTTTGAAGTGAATGTAGGGTTTAATCACTTGTATAGGAAGGCATGCATGCAAGAATTACCTAACACTGTCAGGCTGTTACTCTGATTAATAAAGACATTACAGTACCCTCCTTTTTCAGTTGATGACATGCAAATTTAGTTTCGAAGTTAAAGCTTACATCTGCCAGCAGTGTGCCCACGTGGCCCTGAAGGCCAACAGCATCATGGCCTCTATGAGAAAGAGTGGGACCAGTAGGACCAGGGAAGTGATTGTGCCCGTGTACTCGGCACTGGAGAGGCCACAGCTTGAGTACTGTGTGCAGTTCTGGGTGCTGCAGTATAAGAAGGACATTGAGATGCTGGAGTGGGTCCAGAGAAGAGCAACAAAGCTGGTGAGGGGTCTAGAGAACATTTTATGAAGAGCAGCTGAGGAAGCTGACATTGTTTAGCCTGGAGAAGAGGAGGCTGAGGGGAGACCTTATTGCTCTCTACAACTACCTGAAAGGAGGCTGTAGTGAGGTGGATGTTGGACTCTTCTCCCAATTTATTAACGACAGGACAAGAAGAAATGGCCTCAAGTTGTACCAGGGGAGTTTTAGATTAGATGTTAGGAAAAAAATCTTTACTGGGTGGGTGGTGAGGCATTGGAATAGGCTTCCCAGGGAATTGGTGGAGTCGCCATCCCTGGAGGTGTAGATGTGGCACTTCAGGATATAGTTCAGCAGTCATGGTAGTGTTGGGTTGATGGTTGGACTAGATGATCTTAGAGGTCTTTTTCAATCTTAATGATTCTATGATTCTGTGTTCTGTCTCTCTTTCCTCCCCAGTGTAAGACTGTTTAGATGTGTTGTGGAGGGCTCATGTCTTTACTCACTCATCTGAGATTAGCCTCAGCAAAAATTGGAATAATAGTTGCAAAAGAAGCCTTATTTGGCTATTCACTTGATAAGTTTTACAAAAGTGCAGAAGACTAGAAAGATTTGACTGCCTAATTTTTCAGGCTGTTCTCTGCCTGTCTTATTCTTTGCCCTGGGACTTGAAATTGTTTGGCTTCTCCTGGTCTGCTTAAATGTTGTAAGAAAAATTGTCACCAGTGATACAGAGGAACTAGGGCAGATGATCTAATTTGGATTCCTGCCCTTGCTGTCTGAAATCTACCTATTGCTGTGTTATGGGCTGTTACTAGAAAAAATGATGCTGGGCTGCTTCTCTTTTGTTGATTCCTTCACAAAGTCACCTAAACGGTACATAACTTTTTCTAAATTTTATTTTATTTTTTTAAATTTAGTTACAGATAAGCACCAATTCAAACCTGAACACATGCTGTACAGATTCCGATACGATGATGGAACATACTATCCCAGAAATGAGATGCAGGATGTGATCTCTAAGGTACAGATTAAAATATTTGCTATTACTAGGAAGACCACACAGTTCTGCCCAGGGAGGTGGTTGAGTCACCATCACTGGAGGTGTTTAAGAGACGTATGGATGTTGCATTGGGGGGACATAGTTTAGTAGGTTGATAGGGCTGGGACAAAAGCTGGACTCTATGATCTTCAAGGTCTCTTCCAGCTGATACAATTCTATGATTCTATGATTTATTTTTATTTAATGATTCCATATGCCTGTGTTTCTGGGTGATTCTGAAGCTGGCATATCAGTCTATTGTATTTTTCAGTCCATTTTAATAGATATGAAGCTATACATAGAAAAATGGTTTTAATTTTCTCTTAAATCCGAGTTTCTTATATTAGTGCCTTAACAAGACAGTAAAGCTGCGGTTATAAAGGTGTTCGAAAACAGACAAGTAGTCCTATCCATCTACACCACCAGGCATAAAGTGATTGATCAGAGTTGCCTTTAAGCTCATTAATATTAAAACTTTTCATGATTTTGAGGTGATAGAAAATATCAGCATTTGGGTATTACAGTGTTACTTGTTTGTCTGCTGGCATTTTTTAATGTAGGGTATATCTAGGAGAATCTTTGGTATTGAACTACTTAGTAGGCACAGCAAAGTAGCATAGAATCTAATTTGACACAGCTTTTAATTGTTATACTCTCCTTGTATGTTATAAATGTAATTGTTTTTTTGGTAGTCTGGTAAGGAATACTAATCTGATTTCTCTTTTTAAAATACAATTTTCTGATGGTAGCTTCTTTAACTCCTTCAAATGATGTGGGTTTTTGTTTGTTTGTTTTTGAATGAAATGGGTTCCAATCTTTGAGGCTCTTACTTTTTTTAAAAAAAGTTTATTGATTAGTTATAATCTCAATTTGTAAGTAAAGAATCAAATACGTAAAGCGTAAAGTACAGTGGTTTATGCTTTAATTACTCACTTTGTGTGTAGTGTAGCAACCAGTGATTGGGAAAACTTTAATGCCTGGAAACATTGCTTTGTGTTTTGGGGTTTGTATACTTTCCTTTCAGAATACTTTACCTTCAGAATTTTTAAATACCACCTTAAAGCTAATCCTTTTTTGCCTGTGTCTCACTGAAGCTTAGATTATGTTGGAAATACTTTCTTCTCATTTGTTCATCAATATTGTTATCTGGAAATATTAAGTTTTGGGGCATGCCAATATATAGAAGTTTGAACAGACTTTTTAAAAATATCTAAATGAAGCACATTTAGAACATGTAGGCTTCTTTATGGCGTCAGTTCTTCTTATGTTCTCTGTCATGTGAGTGTGTGGTTAACTAACCTCATCTTTCTCTTTAATAGGGTGTACGACTGTATTGTCGCCTTCACAGCCTGTTTACGCCAGTAATTAGGTGAGTCCAGTTGGGAAATCCTTAGAGAGTCATTCAGAAGATGTATATAATCTGAAGATACTGTGGTTGAATGTAGGAACCTAACCCATCCTTTCAAGATTGGTCTCTTGGGAGTAATCAAACAAGATTGAAGGGCTATCAAGACAAAAGCATAACAGAATGATTAAATGACTGCAAACTCTCTTCAATATGACCTTTTTGTACAGATTTTTATAGCCTTCTATGTCCTGATGGATTTTCTTATATATTTACTGTATATATTAATACATTCCTTTCTTAACACTGCATTACCGCATTTGGAGAGTACTAGCTGTAACAAAACAACTGCCTTTTATAATTTACATTATTGCCCAAGATATATGGTCAGCCTCCTCTTTTCTGTCTACGCTGAAATATTTGACTTGCTTTTTTACTCCGGAGGCAACATCTGAACCATTACAAAGTGCTTAATTCATGCTTGCACTAACTTGTTTATAAAATACAAATTTTTCTTCCTGTTAGGCTCCTTTGAGTTTTTTTTTTAATTGTTTTATTTTGAACAGGGATAAAGATTATCACTTAAGAACCTACAAATCTGTGGTCATGGCTAACAAGCTCATAGACTGGTTGATTGCACAGGCAAGTATACACCTTTGGATTTATATGTGTTTTGCATTTAAATTCTAATTTGAAAGGTAGTGATGTATTAAGCAGAATAACATGCAAACACTTTGTATAAGGGTTATTAGAACAGCATGTGTAAGTGTAATCCTCTTAAGCCAGTAAAGTAAAAGAAATCAGCCGTCAGCAGCCATGCTGTTCATCCCTTTTGTGCTTATTTGTAATTGAACTTTAAATGTTTTAATGAGACTTGGTTTTGTGATTCAGCATATAACATTGTTCCTGGCTTAAAATGAAATGGATAGACTCTGAAAACTCTAAATTACTGACTAGATGGATAAAAGTCAGTAACAATTTGTTGTCATCAGCTCTATTTTATTTTAAGGGAGCTAGGAACAAGAACACGGTGTCCTGTTCACTACATCAATGTGCCCCAATTCTATAAAATAGAAGTTGAAGACTGACAGTTAGATTATGTTATGTTCAATTATTATGGAGAATGCAGTGCTACTAAAATATTTACATATTTATTTGTAACTATAAAGAGATATATACCATATAAAGGTCCCTTCCAACCCAAACTATTACATGATTCTATGGTAAACATGTATAAACTGTTTTATATGTATGCTATAAATGTATGTATGAAGGTGGCAATGGTAAATATAATCTACGACCATTGCCAGCCCTGTGACTTTATGCCATTGTGCAGAGAATCCATTTTGCTGCTATGATATAATATATTGAAAAGATTTGCTATGGTTTAATAGGGGGATTGCCGGACAAGAGAGGAAGCTATGATATTTGGTGTTGCTCTTTGTGATAATGGCTTTATGCACCATGGTAAGTAAATACCTTCTGTACAAGCCATGCTTACTTTTTGTTTAATGCTATCTACATAGTTGGAAGGAAGTGCAGGGGCTGGTAAAGATATTACAGGAGGGATAGGAAGTCCTTTCATTTTATCATTGAAAAGACCTATGCTACAATCTTCAAGGAAAAAAAGCTATTGTATGCTCTGAAAATTGTTTTCAGTCTGTTTTGCAGCATGTGCTGAGGAAGTCGTCCTCTAAAGGATTTAGGGGGGGGGCAGTTTTATTAGCCACTTTGGAAGGCACATCTTAAGTAGGTAATACATATTTGAACAGATGAAATGATAAAAATTTAGGAAATATGTAGGAAAGAATGGAGACACTTTGGTGGGAATAAATAAAGTATGGAGCAACATGACTTTAAAAAACAGTGAAGCAGTGACAGTAGGAGAAACTGGATTGTAGAAAAATGAGAAAATAATAAAATCAGCAACAAAGAAAGAAGGGAGAGGAGAGCAAAGATACGTGCAGTACCAAAAATGAGGTGAACAGGGTCACATTTAATATCAGAGGCAAGATCTGAGTGAAAGAATTGAAGCAGTAGGTCATCTACTGAAATGAAAGGAGTAAGAAATGATTTTCTCATCAGCTTGTTTAGAGAAGGAGGGAGAATTAACTTCCTCTCTGGCTCTGTTCATTCTTTTTCCTTTTGAGTTTTAAACATAGAAACTGCATCCATCTGCTATTCTAGTTGCCACCACATCCCTGCCAAACCCAGTTCTCATACTGAACCTATTTCACCACCTTGGTGAGTGCCAGAACTTGGTAGTATCTCCAGCAGCTATCCAGCAGAACTTGTCAAAGTCTTGGTTTTAAACCCTTTTTAGGAAGAAACTTTGTGTTTAGCATTTTCACTAAGGGCGTTTCAGGCTCGTTTGACTTCCTCAGTTTGGTGTAATCCAGACAAAAATCCGGACAAAAAAAAAGTTTGCTAGCATTTAATAAGTATGTGCCTGTTCAACATTTTATGTTTCATGAAACACATGATACTGGAAAGTTCAAAAGAAAAAAAGAATGAATGTGTGTGGTTTTGTGTCATACAGTGCTAGAGAAAAGCGAATTTAAAGATGAACCACTGCTGTTCCGTTTTTATGCGGATGAAGAAATGGAAGGGTCAAATATGAAGCACAGACTCATGAAACATGATCTGAAAGTAGTGGAAAATGTCATAGCCAAGTCATTACTGGTGAGTGAAACCCAAGGATTGCATGCTTTGATGAGTAAAACAATTAGTTGTGGCGACAATAAATTAACACTGTGTGCTGTTATTTAATGGGGATATACTTCAGTCTTCTTAATGCTTTTATAAACAATATTTTGAACAATTTTGTTTTTCAGATTAAATCTAATGAAGGCACCTATGGTTTTGGTTTAGAAGATAAAAATAAGGTGCCAATTATTAAAGTAGTGGAGAAAGGATCAAATGCTGAGGTACCAAGTGTCATAAATGATCTTTCCTGTTTTATTCACTTGATCACATGTCTATGTTTTGTACATCAGTTAGGAAAACCTATAGTGATAGAAGATAACAATGACAACTTTCCAAGAAAGCTGTGGTTAAGAGTCTTTCTGTTCTTTTATTTTTTTCATAATGGGTTTTTTTGTTTGTTTAAAAAATTGCTCATTATCAACACATGTTTTCTGCCCAGATAAACTGTTGTATCGAGTGGTGATATAGAAGTTACAATCTCATTTTTATGCATTTTATAATAGTCTAGTGATGACATGAATCATGAGGGGAATAAACACTTTTGGTAGAATATAAAATGATTATAGACCTAGTCTGTGCGTTGCACTTGGTATATTTCATAATAGAGGATGTATCAAGCTTTGGATAAAGTCTAGAATTTGAGAATCTGAATGACTAAATTACAGCCTTTCTGGTTTTTAGTATTACCTTAGATGCTTAGATGTTTTGGTTTGGAACTTAATTAATATTCACTTACTAAACTATTAATCAGGTCTTTCCTTAAGAAACGAAGCTTTAGTTCCTTTGGAGAATGATGGATGAACAAGTTCGGTGTCACAAAATCTCCAACAAACCTGGCTCACTGAAAGCTGTTGTGCTAGTTATTACAAATATTAACTGAAATTGTAATACTGTCATAAAATCTTGATTAAGACTAGGTCTTGTATTAATGTGTCTTCATAGCGACTATTTACTGTACCTTTCACGTCAGTTTTATGAGTTCTAGAAGCATTTTGTTATGTCAGACTTTTGTGTCTTTTGTGGCCTGTGAAGGAGGCATAAAGAATGTAAAGGAACTATGCAAGTCATTAATCCTATTGAGGTTGCATGCCAGCAGAAGAAAACATAATGTTAGTGGTTATAAAAGGAAAATATGTACAAAACTGTTACTGTTTTCTAGATGGCAGGCTTGGAGGTTGGGAAAAAAATCTTCGCCATTAACGGTGACCTGGTTTTTCTGCGACCCTTCAGTGAAGTGGATTGCTTCCTGAAAGCATGTTTAAACAGCCGAAAGCCCCTGCGGGTTCTTGTGAGCACTAAACCACGGGAGTAAGTTGTCATTCCTTTGGGGGAATTTTTACAAACTGCAGTTGAAGTGAATTTTAAAAGACCAGTGGAACTTCAGAGAGCACTACTGTAAAGTTATTTTAAATGCTGTATCTAATCTGACTTTGTAAAGTCAAGCAATTTGATTTGCTTTGATTTTATTACATTTGCTAGCCAGCAACAGCGAAACACAAGTGTTTTAGATCATCAGCTCTGCTACTTTAAATACGTGCAGGAGCTGCAAGTGTAAATGAAGTTGCCTTGTTTATATGGCTAGTTTTGATGACTTATCTCTCAGTGTGTTTATTAAACAAGTTCCTCTGTCTGGGGATTAGTTGCTGGTTTGACAGAAGTCAGACTCTGATCTAAGGGGCCCCTCCAGCATGTGTGCTGGTTGTGTAAACAGCCGGAGCAAGCAAACAGCTCCCCATCTTTATGTACCGGATGCATTTGTGCACATGATTTTGACCACTGCTACCTGAATGCAATTTTTGTTACGTGAAAGAAATACAAAGTGAGGCCTAATGGCTCAGTTCAGTAAGTATGTAAATGAATGTAGGCCTATTAATAAGTTAATGCAGTTTTTACTAGTTTAAACACACCAAAGAAAGAATGGAGTAAGAAACAGTGGTCAGGAGTAATTCTGGTCAAATTTTGCAGGATAAGGAGGAAGCATCCTCTGTTACCAAAAAGCACACACGCAGTGCCTTGGAAATGGCTCTGGTTCAGCTTTTACTTATAAGCAAAATAACAAAAAAAAAATAAGCAAAAGTTATCTCAAGAAAGACAATAGTACTGGGAAAAGGAAGAAGAGCAAAGAAGGGATGTTTAGAGGAGTTGAAGGATTTGTTTCTCAGTGCTGCCTGCTTTTTGTCAGGACCTGCTGCTAGCACCACTATATTGGCAGCAAATACAGTTATTTCCTAAATCCTTAGCCTAAATTGCCACTGATGATATTTCATAACTCATTATGATAGCATTTTCAGAATGAAACCATATAGATTGTGTCAACTTTAATTAATATATAAGTATACTAAATGATGCTGTACTACTTATACATTGTCATTTAAAATATTTTCATTAATCTCAAGAACATGATAATATTTTTTATAAATTTTATGGACTTCAGTGAGTTTTGGGTATCTCCTGTTGATAATAGTCTCGAAGTGCTAAACATTATGCATACCATAAAAAAAAGAAAGTACAAGAAATGATGCAATAATATTATTCAAAACTACCTGTAATTCAAGTTTTTTACAGTCCAAATGTATTCTAAAATCACTTTTCAGGATTAATTTGAATTTGTTGGCTTTTACACTGTCAAATGGAGCTTGGGGCAAAGATTCCTTAATAACAGAGCTGACTCTGAAAGTAAAGGCTGCAAAGTTAAATCAGTGTATTGTTATGCATGACCTAACCAGCTCTGATAAGGGCTAATGCAGCTGTGTTGCTTTTTCTGGAACCTGAGCTGATATCATGTGGATATGCTAGTTTACTTTGGTCAAGCTCAGGGTTTCATTTTGAGGAGTGGATTTGAATTGTGGTTCTCAGAACTTTGTTTTTGTTGTTAATGTTTGTCAGTAGATTTATTACTGTTGCACTTATACCAAGCAGGAGCGTAGCACAATGTGTTTGCGAGTTACAGGAACATTAGTAGGTGATTCTTGCTTTACAAAACACAGAACTTTGTACAGCTGCTCAGAACTGCAACAAGATTTTTTTTCTTCAATAAAACTCACCAAGTAGACACTCTAGAGGTTGACAAATTGTAACGTGGATCTAGTCTGCAGAGTCTTCTGCTCACCTGACAAGGCCTGCCATGATCTGTGGTTGTCAGACTCTGACCTCTTGGCTGAAACCCTGCCTCCTTTCCCAGGGCTTTCAGTGTTGCTCTGCTGTGACAGCTTACCCAAATCACAGTCCCTTTGGGAGGAATTTTAAAGCTGTGGTGGTGCTTTGCTCATAATTTGCATATTGTTTTTCCTTGTGCAGTAGCATTGCCTTCCTCTGGTTTTGGTGTCTCAGCTTGCTCTTATTTCTGACATCAGTGGTGCAAAAATATCTGGAGTATGACTGATGCTGAATCTGAAATTGTGAATTGAATGGAAGCGTGGAGGCTCACACTCTTGTAACCTACTTATTGCTGACTGCTTTTATCTTGAATAACAAAATATTACCTTGTGCTGCATTCATTTTGAATCTTTGCTTGTATCAGGACAGTGAAGATTCCTGACTCTGCAGATGGACTCGGATTCCAAATTCGAGGCTTTGGCCCATCAGTTGTCCATGCTGTTGGGAGAGGTAAGCCACAAAAGCTGTTAATGATAGTGGTAAATTTAAAATACATTTCATATCTAAATGGTGTGGCTGAGATAAATCAAATTTATTTTTTCTTTTCCGAAAGTAGCAAGCAATATTAAATAAAACCAATGCAGATTATTTTGTGTTCTTATACTTTATAAGCTTTGATAGATTTTTTTTTTTCAAATTATTCACACAGTCTAAGGAATAGGTGATGGATGCAAAATCACCTTCTCTAGTGAACGGATATTGGTAATCACTCACTTCCTGAGCATTAGTTTGTTAGGTGGTCATGTGGTTCTGCAACGTTCTGGAAACATTTTACGGAAAATGCACTTTTCAGAAATCTTTTCAAGGGTTGCTAATGACCTAGTCTGTCTTCTGTTCATTTTGTGATGTGATTGTTGAATGCTTGCCATCCCTAACTCAATGTGGTCTTGACTGGTGATAAAAAAAGTTGAAGTATTTAACATTTTCAGCTACTGTGGGGCAGTTGTGTCCTTTTTCCCCCCCCCTCCTTTTACAGTTGAGGAATTTCAAGTGAACTAATCTGCAAAGCAGCGAAACTTGAACAGAGCTTGATGACTAGGCTCTAGTGCCAGAAATTAGATTTTCAAGAGAAAGTCTAATAAGCTACAGACTGTTGAGCTGATGTGACCAATTATTTCTGCACCTGGATCTCAATTCAACTGCCTATACTTGTTCATTAAGCACATACTTTATTCTAGTTAGCCTCAACAGTATGTAAGTGATTGCTTGTGTGGTTTGCTAAACCTAAAAGATTTTAAGCATGTGCTTAAATACTTTGCTGAATTGGGACCGTCAGGGTTTCTTTGAGAGATACTTTTTTTTTATATTGAGAGAGATATTTAATAAGGCCTATTTAAATGTTTATTTTCAATTCCTCTTTTTGGACGGAGGGAAGATTGCAATAGCTGGCAATGGTATCATTTCTGAAGACTGCCTTTGATATTAAAGTGCAGCTATCATCTAACCTGACTGTACCTAAAATGAGGGAAATTCAGGTATATTTTTTACTTCCTTGTCAAATATGTTCAGCTGACAATTTGTGACAGCTTTTCTATTTGTCAGCATTGCAAATTCAGTCTAGTCTTTTCTTTTGTAGCTGCTAGCTTCTGCACCTCAATATTACAGTCTCTAGGCAATAGATTTGGACTCACATTTGTGGCAGTATCAAGAGAGACATAAGGAGTCAAACGTTCAGGTAGCTGGAACTAAGGTCATACTCCAGCAGGCTGTCTTTCAGGAGTGGCTGTGAGTCACGCTGAAAAGACCTCAAGACAGCTGCTATTTCTGTCGTACCCGCTCAGGGAACAGAAGATTTTCCCATGGTGATTATTACCTTGTGAAATCACTGAACCTTATATTTTATGTTGCTCAAAGAGAGTATTTTGTTTGATTTTGTTTTTCCCTTAGAAAAAAAATTACACTTGAGGTCTCCTGCTTGATTTATCTTTGGGTATTTTGATAAAAGCTCTAAGGCCCTGTTATAACCGAGTTGGTAAAAAGATTAAAAACTGAACAAGATCCTTGGAAATGTCTTTGGATTTGGATATTTCACTTAATGTTTAACTTGTTTATCAATTGTCAGAAGGCTTCTGTTTTATGTGTAAAATAGAGACATTTGAAGTATTCAAGAAGCATATAAGCTTGGGGCATATAAGAGAATTCAGGATAAAATTGATCTAAGTTATAATTAGTGAATTACAACCTAGAACCTTTGTATATTTATACAAGCTTTTTCTTTAAGACAAATCTTTCACATTTTCATATTGCTAATCAACATTTGTTTTATAAAACAGCCTTTAGAAAACAGTCTGGTTTCTTTTTATGGAATCATTTGCTGGGGAACTTTATATTCTTGGCGTCCAGGTGACTGCAGAAGCACCTTATGGTCAGGGGAAGTCCATAAGAATTTGTCATAGCAGATATTGATTAAAAACTGAGGCTTTGGGGCTGTAAGCTTTAAAGATGCTTAGGAAAAAGAAGTCTGTTAACCATGTGGGGTTTTTTTTAATAGGAACAGTTGCAGCTGCAGCTGGGCTCCACCCTGGCCAGTGCATAATCAAAGTGAACGGAATTAATGTCAGCAAAGAGACTCATGCAAGTGTTATTGCTCATGTCACAGCATGCAGGAAATACAGGCGACCAATGCAGGTATGTCTCACTTGGTACCCTTGCAGATATTCTTCAAAAATTTATTTTTTTTTCGGAGTAAACAGTGTGATTTGTATCTTTGTCTACTTATTTTTTTGTGCTTGAGTGGGATGAAGGGAAAGAAGGGGTGGAAAAAAAAGTGAGGGAAAGTGAGTTCAATTATAAACACTGAAGACTAGTCAATATAGCATTGATATCCAAGGTCTGTTTAATTTGTTCATTGAAACAGAGGTAAGCCTAAAGCTATCTTTTTTCATACAGTATTTTTAAAGTATTATTTCAAATGTTTCTGCATTTCTATGGAGAAAGCATTACAAAGTATATTCTCATCGTGATGGAGAGGGATTTATACAGCTTGCTGCCTGCTCAGCAGCAGGAGAATTCGGTGCAAAAAGCTGATATTCATTCAAAACTTTGTAACGCTTCAGCACGTAGAGAGCAGAGTGCATATATCCCATCTATAAAAGTCTCTGTCCATTGCATTCTGATTTTGGGAGTAAGCATCCATTCAAGGACTCAATTTTTCCCTTTTTTAAATAAAAGCATGCAATTTATGTTACTTTTTTTCACATTAATTTAGGAGAAAGTCTCAGGCTTCCCAGATGCAAATAAAAGGAAGAAATCCATAAACCAGTTGAATCCTGTTTTGTAATTATTCCAAGTCCCTGAAAATTCCTCATTAACTGTAAACCAATATAAATAAATGTCACAAACTCTTCCAGTGCATGTTAACTAAGAAGAGAAATCCAATAAAAATCGAGATTTTTCATAGATAGGAGATAAGAGTTAGAACTATATCATGCAAATACAGTCTTTATAAAATTATTGTCTGGATGTTATTGAAATT
>NW_009706219.1:62864-71663 GCF_000703405.1 Apaloderma vittatum | reverse complement strand
TAACTGGAGAAGACAATATCGTATTCCTGGGTGTCCTACTCTAGGTGATCCTGCTTTGGCAGGAGTGTTAAACTAGATGATCTTTTGAGGTCCAACCCCAAACATTTTGTGTGTGATTCTATGAATATACTTGGGCTGATGGCTTTTTCCCTTCACACCACACCCTTCAGATTAGTACACTTTGCCAGGAAGTGCAAGGTGTAGATGCAAGTTTACAATCTGGCTTTAATTCCTCTTCAGCTGAAAGCAAACTCAGCAGAGATACCCTTTGTCCTTCTGTTATGGCTGATTGTAAAACCAGAACCACAAAGAGACAGGAGAGGCCAGCTGTGACTCTGTAATCAGTTTGTGATGGCACTCACTTAGGACATGTAAAAGCCAGCAATGATCCTAAAAGTAGAGGCTGGATTGTGTGCTTGACCCGCCCAGAGCATCCACAGCACCTGGTTTTTCATGGATCATGGCAGCACCTGCCCACATTTCTGGATCCTGCTGAGGCTTTGGTCAACATTACATGCCTGCCCATGTGCAAACGTTCATAGCCAGAAGCAGAGCAGGAGGCTCCCTGGACCTGGTAGATCCAACAGGGGCCAACTAATAACTTCAGCTGTCTGAAGAAGTGAGGTAAAGTCTGAAAAGTAATTCAAATACAGCTCTCCAAAGTCTTGCCTCAGGTATATGCGGCATTCACAAGGGTCCCTGGAATCATAATGATTGCCCACACAATGCCTAGGAGCTCCTGAGAGAATATTTACACAAAAAGCCCTTTAAATAAAGAAAAAAGTCTTCAGAATTAGGCAGCTTCTCTGTGGATTACCCAGCAATATTTCAGCATCCCACAAGTGACAAAACTCTATCTAGAGATTAACAAAGGTCTGGCCTTTGGCTCATTGTGCAACCTAGAACATTTGCTATGGATAGAATGAAAATAGTTCTTCCTGTTACATTCACAAGATCATGATAATAATGTATCTGTCACTGCTACCTATTCATTTTTCAATTTGATTGCTAGTACTGCAATAATTTTTATGAACATGGTGATTGAAAATTTGACACATTCACTAATTGATTCAATATTAATTGTCCTTAACTTGGTCTCTCTTTTAACTTGCTTGGCAAAATTGTACTAAAAGTTAGACTAGGCATTAAGCATAATTTTACACTATGTCTTAGCTTAGAAAGTCCCTCCTTAGATGTACATTTTCTTGCTCATCCTTTGTAGTAATAATCATAAAAACACACCACAGGTTTATTCCATCAAATTGAAATGATGAAAGTAATTGAGTATATTATAATTCCAGACTATCATTCAAAAAGGGTTTTGTGGGGACAGAGCATGGGAGAGGTTGTTGGTTTGGATTTTCTTTAGGCAGGGAGTGTGGCTAATCAGAAAATTATGTCTCTTTAATAGCATTTTCTACATATTCTTCTGTGTCTGACATGAGTTGACCCACAAGCCTAAATAAGCTTCAAGACACACCCCATAAATTAAGGAGACTTCAGTGACAAGAACAGTGTATATGAGTCCAGCTTGCTTGAAGTTTAGTCATGATAGCCCTGTTACTGAAAGGTGAGAGAGCTACTTGTCTTATCCTTCTAGAGAAAAACTTTAAAATTCCCAAACCTAATCCAAATAACGATACTATTATATGTGCTAAGTGTTCCAGCCGTTTTACAAGAAAGCATGAACTTTATGCCTTACTACTGCCCTGGCTGCTGCAAGTGGACAAAGCTAATGGATCTCATCTTTTTGAGTCATTTGGGTCTAAAACCAGTTTTTAGACCTAGACCTGAGGACACACCATGAAGCTCCAACCTTTTTCCTGGCATCCTCTGGAGACAGGTAGGACACAGTCAACCTAAAAACTCAAACATTATTTCTTACTTAAGTGGGATTTTCTTCTAGGGTCCTTGCAGGTACCTGCATGGGCTTGCTTGCACATGGCCATAGAATCAGGGAAGAATAATGTTTTCTTTTTGCTGGCTGAGGACATTCGCAGCAGCCCTCATCACCACCCTTTCACTGGAGACAGCTGCTCACTGAAATCTGGTGGTACATTGGGCACATGAGACCTCTCTGACTCATTTCCATCCAAATAAAGTATGTGGTTCAAATAGTTCATCTTTGCTAGGTGTCCTCATTTTGATGGGAATGATTTTATGAATGGCTCTGAGGAAACAGTCGCTGACAGCAGAGACCACCAACAAACAGCTGAGATAGTGCAAATGAAGGGAAATGGTGATTTCTTTAGCTCAGCCAGCCAGAAATGGGCATAATCAAGCACTAATATTGCAGAAGTAGAAGTGCCCTGAGTTGGTGATTTCTCACCTCTCCAAGCCAAGGCAGCTGTCAGGAGCAGAGTTCAACAGACATAGCTTTGGCAAGTTAAGACACATGGCCAAAATGCAACTCAGAATTTGTCACTGTAACCTTTGCCGTTGCAGCAGTCTGTATTCTGGTTGAATGCAGCAGTCTCCTTGGTTGAATCCAGACTCCTTTCTGATTTACCGTAATATGGGGGATGGTGGTGGAAATAAAAACAACCAACCCTCAGCAGTTTGAAAATGAATAAAGGAAATTTGAGAATTTCATATTTCAGACGGGAAAGGAAAGCTGTATTAATTTGAACTTAGTCTTTGTGAAAGTAGAAACAAGGTTTGTGAGTACTGATAATCCAAAACATGAGAGGATTAGTCCTAGAAAAGGAATTAAATCATAGTCATCTTTCAAAACAGAGCATAGAGGAAGGTTTAAAAGTACATTTAATTATCCAGACTTTGTGGATTATATAGTAAAATTAACATGTAATCATGTTCAAAGACTCTGTTTTAAGCTAACAAATTAAGTTATATTTGAAGAAATGATAAACAGATTACAGTTCTACTGACAGAAAATTATAACATGCAGCACTTTTGCTCTTTGATGGTCCCTTTTAATGCAGCAGAGGGATGGGAACCTGATCATATCTGAATGACCTGAGTCCTACAAGGAAAATCAGCCACAGAAGGCAGCTATTCTCTGATTTGTTCCCTAGAGACCACCTGAGGCTGCTCCAGGAGGCTGCTCACAGCATTTTGAGTTGGGGTGCCATTCTGAGTTATCCCTGGGACAAATCTCTGCCTTGGTTAAGGAAGGAGCCTTAAGAGATTGGACCCTCACAACTAAACATAGAATTTGTCAACAACTTCTCTAATTTCTTTTTGTTTTTCATGACTACTGATTGTATCTTACAGTCTAGTGTGTCCAAACGTGTCTCCCTGCACTTCCAGAGTTGCAGATATCTTGCAATTGTGGTGTATTGCACATTTAGAAAAGGAAACACTCATATGTTGGGAGGTCTGTTTCAGATAGTTGTCTAATTCAGTGTATGAAATGAGGAGAAATCACAACAGGCTACAAACACCCTGTTGGTATCCATCTGAGCTATTCCTGGTACGACACTTGTCTCCTATTTCTTCTTGAATGAAACTCTGTAAAGAAGATGGGAACAGAAAGATCTGTAATTTAATTCCCAATCCCACTTATCTCCTAACCCCACCTTGCACAAGAAAGGAAATAAGTGAACCACAGTTACTGACCAGTATATTTTTCTTGTACTCCTTGAATTTCAATGAACTAGAAAGAAGAATAAGAAAAGGGGACTGAGTCTACCCTTAGTAAGTTCGCAGATGACATCAAGTTGAGGGGGAGTGTCGATCTGCTGAAGGGTAGGAAGATGCTACAGAGGCTGCTGGACAGGCTAGGTCGATGGGATGAGGCCAGTGGTATGAAGTTCAAGAAGATCAACTGCAGGGTCCCACACTTTGGCCACAACAACCCCCTGCAGCGCTATCGTCTGGGGAAGGAGTGCCTGGAGAGTGGCCCGGCAGAGAGGGATGTGGGAGTACTGGTTGACAACCAGTTGAACATGAGCCAGCAGTGTGCCCAGGTGGGGGTCAGGCTCTTCTCCAGGGCAACCAGTGACAGGACAAGAGGGCACAGCCTGAAACTGTGTCAGGGTAGGTTTAGGTTGGATCTCAGGAAGCACTTCCTCATGGAGAGGGTGCTCAGGCACTGGGATGCACTGCCCAGGGAAGTGGTGGAGTCACTGTCCTTGGAGGTGTTTAAGGAGAGGCTGGATGTGGCACTTAGTGTCGTGATCTAGCCAATGTGATGATATTGGGACATAGGCTAGACTTGATCATCTCAGAGGTCTTTTCCAGCCTCAATAGTTGTGTGATTCTGTGAAAAGAGAGGAGTCAGGAAAATAAGGTCATCTACCTAACTGATCATATATACTCTTTTGTTTTCTTGTGCTTTTAATTTTTTTATTGAAAGAAAGATGTTTCCAGCACTACAAAATGGCAGTAAGCTGTCTGAACAGTGACTAATCAGAAACATTGTGTATGATATATGCTAAACTCAGCTGGAGCAATTTGACTTTTCTTTTTCTTCACATGACATCTTCCTTTGCCTCTCATTTATCTCTCTTCCTGTACTCTGCTCCACCTTCAGGAGTTTCCTTTTAATGAAAGGGTGGTGTACTTCACAAGCAGAGTTTATGTTCTCTCGTGTCCTTTATCTCTCTTGAGAATGAGTAATAAAATACTTGTAGAGCTGGACATGTATCTGAAACAAATTTGATGGTTCCAGAAGGTTTTTCTTTGATGCCACCAATTACTTCCTGCATTTCATTATGTCTTTGTTGCCCTTCACTTTCATAATTCCCATAGGCATCAGCAAATAAGATTTAAATTGAAATGTATTTGCCTAAACAGATATTATTTTCTATCTCAATTTACTTGTGACAAGCTTGATGAAATCATCTGGACAACGTGTATTTGTATACCAATTAGCTTTCAAAACCTGCCTGCCTATATCCAGAAAAAGTTAGGTAGTAGACTTCTAAGGTGTAAAAATATCTGGATAATATATAATTTGCAGCATCATTAGCTGTCTGCATATTGACATTATAAGACTACTTTCTGTTTCTGTGCTTCCCTGCATTATCGGTTACGCCGTATCACTCAGAGATTGTCAGAAAAGTCAGAAAATAGTCTTCCTTCCCTGCTGCCTTGGAGAAACTGTAGAAGAGACACAGAGCACCACAGTTAGTATTTGTAACACATATTGATGTATACAAAAAATGACCACGTGATCTACCAGCAAAAGAAAACAAATTATTGACAGTTTCCGAATATCCTTTTGATGCTAAGTTTGTGTTTGAAAGTAAAACAAAGAGGAGGGTGGAGGGAAGGAATTAAGAGGGAAAGGTACAGTTTCTCCATAAGCAAATGTGATATGCTAGCTGATAATTTCCAGAAACATATAAAGAATTTCAACACAGGCTGTTCTTCATGTATGTCACATTTTCTGATGCCTTGAAGAATATGCCATGCACGAAACGGAGGAGGTATTTTTCTGAGTAAGAAAAATGCCTTGAGTAAGAAAAGTGCCTTGACTAAAGCAGAAGATGATCAGACCAAACAATACAAAGATCGAAGGCAGAGCCAGTTTTTAAATACGTGTATTTGCTGTGTATCCACCGTTTTAAATTCATACAATAGATTACTATAATATGGACTTTCTAGTCATCTGCCTTTTCCTGCTCAGTTTTGCCAAAATTCTCATCAGCCAAACCTTATTTCTTTTCCCTTAACTATTATGTAACTTGATAACATTTTAAATGCCACAGACTTACATAGACTTTTTTTTTTCTTACAGTATATCTTTGTAACTGGTTGGGGTTTTTTTTGATTTTCAAAGCAAAGGTCTAGACAGGCCTATATATCTATGAGTTAATCATACAAAAATATTATTTAGAGAACAGGACTGCAATGTGAAGGGATTTTAAGAATTGTGTATATTCATATGACGATCCTGAGGCTGTGAGTAGGTCAAGATGAAGAGAAAAAGGTAAAAGCCAAAGGTCAGTATACAAGTTAATTTTGCTACAGGTTTTTCCATTATGACAGATACTTAGTGTTCAAGAAGGAAAATATGTTTTATAAATTGTTTACTTGCAATATAAAGCATTTCTCGAAGAACGCACAAAGAATTCCGTTTCAAAATCAATTTCCATTCCCTGAAAGCAAGGGTATTGTTCATGAGTTACATAGTAAAATATTTCTTCTTGCTGACTGTAATAGAAATGTCTCTGGGTGATCAGCTGGCAATCAGTAGTCTTTACATGATTGTTCTATAATCTAATTATTGGTTCATCATATGACTGAAAAAATGAATAGATAGAAAAATCATATGAAGATAACACATTCTGTAAACAGGCACCTATGCGATAGTTTCTAGTTACATTTAATTTAATTTAATTTAATTTAACTTTGGAAGAATGTTACAGATTCACTGTGGCTTAACTCAGTATCCAGCCCTAAGTTTTTAGAACTAAATACGTTCCATCTGCGTGATATAATAACCAGAATTTTCTGATATTTAGGAGACTTGAGAGTTAACAGCCTAGAGCAAAATCAGTAAGGCATAGATCAGAAAGATAATGTGTTTTGGCTTATGGAAATAATAAAGCACACATGCTGGAAGGAATCCCAGGGACTGCACATACTCTGCCCATGTTAATTTTTCACGGCATTTTGCCTGCAAAAGTACACATACATCTCACTAGGTTAGAATTGTTTGTGCACGTAGAAATGGCACTTCAGCCTGGAAGCCTTTGTAAGCCTTCACTTTTCTTTAAATCCAAAAGTACTCTTCATCGGAGTTGAGAAGAGCACGTAACGCAACCTCTGTGGCCAGCCTCGAGGTTACCGCTGCAGTCATTTCTCCCCAGCTCCTTGCTGTTGGGGCAGGTCTGGAGGAGGGCCACAAAAATGATCAGCTCCTCTCGTATGAAGACAGGCTGAGAGAGTTGGGGTTGTTCAGCCTGAAGAAGAGAAGGCTCCAGGGAGACCTTATAGCAGCCTTCAAGTACCTAAAGGGGCCTACAGGAAAGCTGAGGAGCGACTGTTTACAGGGGTGTGTATGTCACTATCTGACAACCTAAAAAAATGTGACTGCAAGTGAGGCTATAGTATCATATAAAGCATTCCACCAACTTTGCTCCTTTCTAAATACAAAGGCTATTTCCAGTAGTATTTGCATTGCTACTGAATGGAGTTTTGTAATTGGAGATTCGCTCCCACATCAATACCTGGATAATTGTATTTCGGTAATCCAGACATCTGTCCAATTTTACTGTGGTCAGAGTCTACGGTTTTACTAAGTCCTTAGGAGCGGAAGCACAACATTGTGGAGTTGCCACTATTTAGTTTATCTGGAAAGTTTGACTACTGTGTTAGTGGAGATGGTCAAGGTCACATTCATCTGAAAAGAGTGACAGTGTTTTTTTAGGAATCGCCAAATCCAGTAGTGCAGTAGACATGAGATACTCATGTACCCCGGTCCACCCAACAGTGAAGAAGGACATATATCCCATCAGACACACCTGCACACACATGCAAACACACGCACAAATATGTTTGTACATGGCTGACCACACTGGTTGGCACAAACAGGAAACACATAGCACCCACAGAGACAGCTTCACCCTGTTCCTCCTCTTCTGCTATCAGAAGGAAGTCTGCTAGTGGATCCTACGTCTCTGGGTTTCCCACCAGGTGCTGGCTCCCAACGTTTGCTTCCTCACTCCCTTTGTTGTTACTCTTATCTCCTCATACCACCACACATAGGCTGGTCCAGACCAAATCTCTCTGCAGTGGTTGGCCTTCAAATACACGGGCTCTTCAGTACAAAGTCCCACGCCTGCCTCTGTCTGTTAGCTGGACTCCCAGGCTTCTTATCCTTCTTGCTGCTCATCCAGCTTGAAGTTCCTTAGGGAAATGCCCTTCTCTACTTGTCGATTCTTAGGCTTCCCGTGTACAAACACACACTGAACAGAGATCCCGTTGCCTCAATCAGTCAGCCCTTAATCACAGCACCTAACAGTTTGCCATTTGGGGATGTTATTTCTGGTTTCCCATATGAAAGCTTTGGAAAAAAAGTACAATAAAGTTCTTTTTATGACAGAAAGCTACCTTAAAAATTATTCCTTAATCACAATCTTCATAGGTTAGGAAAGAAGCACATTATGTAGAAGAAGTGTAGATGTCATTTTCTGAAGATTTTCCTTGAGTTTTCCCCTTTTTCTTGCATGTTATATTATTCCTGTACATCACAGGAGACCATAAAGATATCCAGCATTTCTTTTGCCATCGAGCTCACGCTCAAAAGAGTTACTTCAATTGTATTTAATGCCAGTGAGGATAATGATGTGAGACACAGAGGTTTAAGATTCAAAACTAAGGCTGAAAATAGCAAAATTACATCTGTCTTGGAAGAAATATAAGTTAATTTATCTAGGGAAAAAAATGGCACCAGATAGAGCTTCATTGGGAGTGCAACCTCAGGAAAAGACGTGTAAAGGATTTGAATTTTATGTCTGTTGGAGCGGAGCTTGGCTCTGACCAGCACAGGAGAGGATTGTGATTGTTCTGTGCCTTTATGCAGTATCATGCTGGCAGAGTCTTAAAAGTCTCCATTATTTCAGTCAAATTAGAGGTAAACTTAAAAGCTGTTTTAATTTATGCTAACCTAGAGATGGTCCTACAGAATTCTTTTTGTCTTAGATGCACAAAACCATGACGATTTATTTTATTTTATTTTTTTTTTTACTTTTTTCCCCTTTTTTTTCCCCTTATTTTTCCTCTTTTTCTGTTTTTTGTTTGTTTGTTTGTCTAATTGGGATTTTTCTTCTACAGGTGCATCCTGCTCACCAGAGGTAGTTGATCTGTCCAGTCTAAAATGAATAAACT
>NW_009706219.1:0-62703 GCF_000703405.1 Apaloderma vittatum | reverse complement strand
GTTTGCTTTACCTCGCCTTCCCTGCCCTTCCCTTCCCTTCCCTTCCCTTCCCATCATACCATTAATTACAAATATCTGCATCTACAGATTCACAGATTTGTTATTTAGAAATCCCAGAGATATTGAACATTCATTTTCTGTGAAGGCAAAAGTGACAGACCAGTGAGGCTTGCTTTAAAAAGTCAGCCATCTACAGGTTACTAGGTTAATTCTCTTAATTTGGGAGATAATAAAGTTATTGTGGTGTGTATTGTATCTGGAAATACATATTGTGTATTGGCCAATTATTGACCGTTGGAATCCTTAGTTTCCTCTTTCTTGGACTGTAATATAGTGTATCTTTGATCATAAATATAAAGTCTTCAGAGAACTGATTACAAGTTTTAACAGGTAAGCTATTTCTTTTAAAAAAAATAACAACACAACTGTGAGAGTCCAGATTCAACCCTTACAGAATCATTGCTCTTCACCCAGAGCACAATGCTGTCAATGGAGAAATTACAAAGGTGCATCACTATAACTGAAATTAGGATCTAGTTTAGCTCGTGTAGCTGAGGGCAGGATGCATTGATGCTATATTTAAAGACTGGCCAGATCCTGTGCTGTCATTTGACTCATGTAACCTGGCACAGGGAAGTGCTGAACACTAGACTTAATACCACTCATACTATTCACTGATAAAAATCTGTATGTGAAGAAAAAGATATCTTTCATGATTTTTGCCAAGATGTCTTTATTTAAATCATTAGCATTCCTGAAGCTGACAAAAGGGATGAGTGAAGTAGACCAGAGCAACCATACAATCATACATGCATTGCTGCTTCAGGTGAATTGCCTTTGGCAGCTCCATAAAATTGACTTGTCTCAGCAAGAGAAGACAACAGTGGGATAAATCTGAATCTTGCTTATGGACTCCAAATCTATACAAAGAGTATTACATGACATTTTAAAAAGGGATTTGATACAGTTAGATATATGCATTACAAGGCACTGTAAGACCTAACTTGCACCTGGTTTCCACTGTGAAGTCTAAATCCCTGCTTTAGGTAAATGTACTCCTCTTATAGCTACAGAAAGGAATTAATGACTCAGACTGGGACTCCAAAAATCAATCACACTGAATTGCTTAAGATCATGGAGAGGGGGTAGTGACAAAACTCTGGATCTCACTCAGCACACTGAGAATGTGGTTTATTCTATGGGGTTTTAAACAACCCAGGAATCTCTCTTACAAATGCTTATCCCTGCTTTTTCTTTCTTCTGAAATGAAATATAGATTACTGTTCAAGCAGAGGACATAATGGGCAGGCCTTACTGGAGGACTGATCGGTATGCATACTCATCTAACAGCTTCCCTGAAACACTACTCAAAGCAGTCCTCAGAGACAGCTGTGATTGATAGACAAGTTGTCTATGCAAGATTGTGCTAACTCAGTTGGAAGGGTGGAACAATATACACGGTCCTTCAAAAAAAAAAGTATTCACTGAACAGAGGGTGAATCAAGGTGAAACATGAACATTCAGATTAGGAGGTAGGAGCAATCTGAAATGTTGCTGTGACCAATGTACCAAGGGTAGTCAGAAACAATGCAGTGTAGGTTTTGGACATGGGGACACAATAAAGGTTTGTCATGGGAATAGATGTGCTAACACCTTGCTGGACAAAATATTTTTGTTTTGTCTTTGTCTCGGTGACAGAAAGACAGGCTATGATTTTGCTACCAAACTGAACCTACAGTGGTGTTGTATGAGACAAAGGTTAGCGCTGCATTTTTCAGACAGCTGGTAAGGTACCACCAGGAGTACAATGCCAAAACTCCACATCTACTAACAGCAGACAACAGCAGCCAGAGAGCACATTTTTATAAAATAACTTGACAGTATGTGAGAGGTTGAGTTAATTTGCCTATTTTGCCTCAGGAAAGATCTAGCCTCCAAGAGTAGGCTGAAAAGCCCTCCATACAAGTCTTCCCTATGACCAGTCTGTAGACTGGTGGTTAAGGTACAGTCCTGGCAGGCATGAGTTCAAATCTGTTTTAGGTGTAGGATTATCCTTCACTATAGGTGAGAGTGCTCTAACCAGCTGTCTCTTCAGGGAGGAAAGCATCATCTCCTCCTCTTCAAAGATTTCCAAAGAAAATCTTTTCCTCAACTAGATCTTGTAAGGATCACAATCTTGCATGCTCCAACATGCTGCCTGAATTAAGTTGTTACAGGAAGATCTTCACTGCTGGATAAAAGATGGTTATATGAACAAGTGAGCTCAAACACTGACCATCCACTCTGCTTAATTCCTATCTCTGGTTTGAACTACTTCAGCTAGCTCTATCTATGAAAGATCTGCCATAAAATGGCCTGTCCACAGCAGCATGGACATAAGCCAGCCCACAAGAGTGGACTCTCCACCTAATCCCTCCTGTTTAGCATTGCACAGTGAGCCTAAGGGGATAAAAACCAAACGGTGTCTCTCGTGTCTTTGCTGAAATTAATCTGCTTTAGCTTGGGAAACCACAAGTAAAAGTCTGTGTACTTTTCTTGGTCTGTCTTTACAGTCAGTGGAGAAGTAGATACCTCTGGGTCTGACACAAGTCATCACAAGATTGGTATCTAGATTGTCCTGTTGCTTGTTACGTAGAAGAAGAGACCAACACTCATGTCACTTCAAACTCCTTTCAGGGAGTTGTAGACAGTGATAAGGTTTCCCTTGAGCTTCCTTTTCTTGAGGCCATACAACCTCCATTCCCTCAGCCGTTCTTCATAAGACTTGTTCTCTAGACACTAGATCATCAAATCCAGACTCTCCAGACTGCATGCCTTCATTTGAGGACCAGCCACCTCCCTCAGAGGTGAGCACTGGGTACGTTAAGCAGAGTGATGCTGCCTAGTCAGGCAGAACAGCACACTACACCTGAGGTAGTCCCATTCCAACACTTCAGCAGACCATACTGCTTTGCATACAACATATTGCTACACCATATTGCTTTGCACACAGCACATTCATCAAGTTTTGCATGATGAAAGAAATCATCTAATAATTTTGGCCACTTTGAACTGAATCCCACCTCTCAGAGCACTATTTTATGTTCTGGGGCACCACCAAAGGCCTGGAGCAGATCTGGACAAACCTGGATGTGGGCAGTTTTCACGGAAGGGAGACAGCAATGTGGACATTAGATAGCTAGCAACTCCCTGATGTGGTGACAGAGGTGATGCGAAGCTGTCCTAAAAGGTATATACTAAGAATCAACCTCTTGAGTGTCTGTTTCTTTGTATAAGGGCAATCTAGGATGATACAGAATCACAGAATCATAGAATCGTTTCGTTGGAGAAGACTTTTAATATCAAGTCCAACCATAAACCAACAATGCCAGATTCACCACTAAACCACGTCACCAAGCACCATATCTACAAGTCTTCTAAGTACCTCCAGGGATGCTCAAATTCAGAGATATAAGTTGAACATCATTATGGATGAGCCTTGAAAAGTGATTTTTCAGGACAAAAGTGTTAGAGGGTCTCAGGAGGAAGTAATTTCCAACATAATAAACAAACACATTAATCCTTATCAAGTACCATGACATTTCTACCCATAATACCCATGCATTACTGACTATGTCAAGAAAGGTTCTTTTGCTGAAGAGCACAACATACTAAAATTGCTCTGAAAAACTGGTTAATATTTATTAAGCTTGTGTCACCATGAGAGTTTGAACAACTGATTTGACAGCTACAGTTGATTATAATAGACTTTGAAGCCATTAAAGATTTGAGAGCGCAAAATACATCCTTCCATTCATCACCTAGTACTGCCTAATAAAGGAGATACAATATTTGATGCATCTATATGAAAAGCCCTGGCTGCAAGCATACTCTTGAGCCCTAAATCTTACAAAACATGAAGGAAATCTGTAATACCACGTAATGACCACCAATTCATGTGTTCATGTTGATGGCTGGACATGCCAGGTCTGACCCAACTATAGACAAACACCTGCCCTTGCAGCCTCATCCCTTAGCTGCTATCTGGTGGAAAAATTACTTCTTGGCTCTTTTTTAAAAGGTACCTGATATTATATGGTGAAAAAGCAAATTTGAGTTTAAGAGAGTGGGATTTATAAATACTGGGGACACATCTAGTCTAACTTACCTTGCCCTGAACCCTGGTTGTGTGGAACTGCAAAACTGGGCCAGGGGCGCATGGAAGTATTGCACATCTCAGCATATAGATTACAGATTGTATAGATAACTGTATTATCCAGTCTGTAAACTCTGGTATTGTCTCACTTCCTCAGAACAATGGCTTTAGAAATTATATAAATTCCAGAGGGCTTTATATGCAGACTGAATGCTGCAGTTTGGTTTGCAGTGTTTGCAAATGAACCAGTCCCTTCAGGCTTGTGGTTAGATTTGTGTTACAAGAACTCATTGCACCATCACCTGAACATTACTGTCATCTGTGGATGATAAACTTTTCCTCTATTTTTAGAGTTTGGACTGAATTAGACAATCTAAAACTTTTTTACAATTCCATTGGGAAAAACTCTAATAATGATTTCTTCTTCCAGCAAAAGACCAGATCCAATTCATATACTTAGATGTTGTTTGAATCTTTAAGCTTTTGGGAGGGAAAAGCTAGGTTCTCTTGGAAAACTGAAAGCATTTGATTTGAGGCAGGAAGGTTTTACAGAGCCACAGTTTAGTTGTGTCCTCTAAATATTCAAGTGAAAGACTTCAGTTTGTTAAATTTAAAGAGCAAACTTTTGCTCAGTTTTCTTAAAGTACATTACTTTCTTTACTTTGTTCTTGACACTAATTATAATAAAAACGTTTCTACCAAACAAGAAGTACAGAATTTGCCAACCCATATATAAACAGCAATGCTGAGGTCAAGTCATTTTTCATGAGTCCTCAGTTTGCTGTTCAAGGTTTACAATAGCAGTAATTGGAAGTCAACAGCAACCCAGATTATAAAACTAATGTCGATTACAAACCAGCTAATTCTGGTAGCATTCAGCATGTCATGACATCTTCAGCAATCTCATCACACTTTATTCTAGAGGAATGAGTTGTAAAAATATGTACTAATTATGAACAATATATATAAGGAAATATATATCACAATAAGCTGTTCAAAAAAAACCTCGTCCTATTTAGAGGTCAGGCAGACCTGTAAAGAACATTGTAAAAAATCCCTGAGAACTAATTAATTAATAAGTAAAGAACAAAAAAATATAAAGAACTATATTGGTGTTATACTTGAAAGTTGACAGAGCTTTGCAAATAAAAATAAAGAGGCCGAACAAATATTAGCAGCTGGAATAACAAGCATACTAAAGGAAACTGTAACAGCCATAAAATGCAGAAATAATAATGTGCTTGAAGTCTGCTGAAATTACCTCCATTTCTCCCTCAAGTCATAGGTTATTTTTCTCTTAGTGGGAATAGTACGATATTGGCAGGTCTGCATCCAACACACAATACCGAAGCCGAGGAGAAAAACATCACAAAAACCCTTAACACAAAAGGAGTAGCTGCCTGAAAAGATAAATCACTGCCAAAATGCTAAGACAGGCTATTCAAACACAAGTGAAGGAGGTAAATACTAACAGTTGATAAACACACCAAATGAAGCAACTGATGTTCAGCTCTTGTGCTACAAGGTAATAACAACCCATGTCCATATTCACCCAACTGTTCTCCTTTCAGAAAGGCAGAGGTTGGTAAGGGGATTGCTCTGATTTCAAGAGTTCTTGAAGTGGCACTAATGCAAAATTAAAAGATGATCAACACATTGTCTAATTTCAGGAATTCAGGATTTATGGTTCTCCGGTCAATATCTGTCTTGTTTCTGCTGTGTCCTTGAGGTCAGTTAACCTACTCCACTGGGTTGTATTCAGTTTTGATCTAAGATAAGAGTGCAACACATACACTGCTTTCAAAGGAACGCCTCTCAGACACTTTTTTCTACTTGATAGCTCTGTACCTGCACTTCAAGTTGACAGCACCCTTCTCTGCAAGAAGAGCTACATCTGGCCTGTAACTTACAAAGATGAATGAGGGAGTGAGTTTTTGAGCTGAACCTCAGTGCACTCCCTGAGCTGCTTTCATGTGCTGGGTGGCACATATATCTTTGCATCCACATACCTGTCATGTGCAAGGCAAGTTTGGGCACAAAATTACAAATCTATGTTGCCTTTGCAGTAATCTGTGGTGAAGCCCATCCAAGAAAGCTCTTCAGAACAACATGTATCCAATATCAGCCATGTAATGGCACTACACGTGCCAGTGGAACCATGTGGCAGATACACAAGACAGTGTTTGACTGGTCCATCTGCACTGGAGCTAGATGGTATGACAGTGATTAATATCCGAACACTAGCTCAATGTGCAACAGCAGCCAGAAGATCAACGAAATACTACACTTCATCAAGAAGAGTATTGAGAACAAAATAGAAGAAAACATCTCAGTGGTATGAAACAACTGGTATAGCTTCATCTTGAGAAGTATGTGGAAGTACATATATTTCTAGTGTTCAGCTCAAGAAAAATACAGTAGAAGCAACTAATAGATCAAGAGGATAGAGCAGCCGCCTTACGAGAAGAGACTGGGAAGGTCAGGGCTTACAATAAGAGATTAAAAAGGCCAGGAAGAGGTTATTGGTCTCTTCTTACTCTTCTAAGAGCAGAAAGCTGGATGGGATACGATTAAGGTTTGTAAAGCTGTGAAAACAATGGATAAGATAATATAGAACTCTTCAATCTTTGACTTACAGATAGGCTTTTAAACCAATAGGAGCTTAATTTAAAACATATAAAAGAAAGTACCTCTCTCCAATAGGTAGTGAACTTTTGCAGTTTGCATCCATGAGAGTGTGTGGATGCAGATCATATGAGCAGATTCAAAAGAGTATTAGACAACTCGTGCATAATAGGTCCATAAACAGATACTAAAGAGAGAAGAAATATATGTACTTTCTAACATACCTGACACACCAGCCAGGGTTGTGGGGAGCACAAGGAGAAAGGACAGCAGAAGACAGTGGGGCTTCCCTGCCCTGCTGAAACAAGTTTCTCCTGTTGTCACTAGAGTAACAGAACAGTGAGCTGGATGGACCCCTGGTCTGACTCAGACAGGCATTTATTCTGTTCTAATGTTCTTATCTTCACGCTGCTGTAAATACAGCCATGTGCTAGGCAATTCGTATTCTGTTAACTTCAACTACTTCATTATAAACAAAAAAAAAAAGAAAAAAAGTGTCTTGTTTATCAATGATCATGCTGAGTGGGAATCTAAATTCTTTTCCAATTCAAGAACTAGAGCTTAAATAAAAATATAGTTCAGCAAAAAGTGAAGAACAAAAGAGAATGGGAAAAGTTTTCTCCCATATTAACATGTTTAATTCTTTATGCAAGCTTTTGTTAGTCAAGCCCACACAACTGCTGCAGTAAAAGGGTACAGTTGATCCTGACATGATATAGAGACTAAAGGTGGAAAATGACCAGGTAGGAATATGATTATCTAGTATTCAATTTGTGTGTGACATTCAGAAAACTGCAGGAAGTGAATAAGGATAATTCCATTATTATCGCGTAGTGCTCACACTTTAATGCTTTTATAATGTACAGTAGCCTTTCTGGGCCTTTCTGCAGTAATTGCTGGGTCGACTCAGTGCACCATCAATATCCTGCAACTGCATTATACTGCATAATACTAATGGTATTAAAGAATTATTGCAGGCAAATAATTATGACATGAAGCAAAGCTAGAGCAGGCAAGGGACAGAAGCATTGGGTAGACTGTGTGATGTGACTCTAGTTGAGGTGGGAAGGGTTATGGAGACTCTTTACATAGTTTGTATTCCCACCTGTGGATTCAGAAAGCTATTTTACCTGGTCTGTCACCATCGGAAGACTTGATTCAGTGTGTATGTAAACACATGCCTCTTCTGAGCACATGAACAAGCCCACTGAAGGTCAGCTTATTATTTGCTTCTTCAACAAGAAGTCAGATTTTTTTATGGGTTTCTAGATCATGGCCTCTGATGGTGATATGTCCAGAAGCTGAGAAAGAACATGTCTCCTGAGGTTTCCGATATAAAGCCTAAACTGCCTTGAGTCAACAGAGACTACATGACACTTCACGATACGAACAGCTAGTATTAGAACTGCCTTGAGTCAACAGAGACTACATGACATTTCACGATACGAACAACTAGTATTACATACTTCAGTTGGTTGTTTCTTTTCTGTAGGATATTGACTGCAACCTGGACACAAGGTAATAAATCCCCCTATCCCTGGAAACACTCAAGGTCAGGTTGGACGGGGCTCTGAGCAACCTGATCTGGTTAAAGATGCCGTTTCTCACTGCAGGGGGGTTGGACTAGATGACATTTAAATGTCCCTTCCAAATAAAAAACATTCTATGATTCTATAATATTCAGGGAAAAAATAAAATCCTCACTCACAGCTGGGCGTATTAACTGAAACTTGAAAAAGTTGTCATATCTGAAACGAAATGTTCCCATTCACCCAGCAGTGGGGACAAAGAAGCAGGGAATATCTATACTCTAATCTCTTTTCTTTACAGTTAATAACAATTATTTCAGCTAAACTATACCTTAGTCTCTACAAAAAAAAAAAAAAACACCCATGGACTATAAATGTAAAATATTTAAACTCTTTTTGTAAGATGATGATTTTGTGCACTTGTTATTTTGCTCTCTGCTAGGAGCAGATAAATTAAAAGATTATTATCATGAAGGGATGTCAAAGTTCCCTGAACACTTTTTATCTTTAAAAAGATTAATTTTGAGCTAACTAAGGTATAAATGTTTAACTATTGACCACAGCTATATAATCCTGTATTTCACAGAATAACTGAAGTTGACAGGGACTTCTGGAGATCATCTAGTCCAATGCTGCTACTCAGAGCAGGTTCACCAGGACCATGGCCAATCAGCCTTTAAATATGTCAATGGATGGACACTCTACAACCTGTCTGGGCAAACTCTTCCAGTATTCAATCACTCCCATAATGACTTGGTTTTCCTTATATTTAAGCTGAATATTCTATATTTCAATTTGTGCCCATGCCTCTTGGCCCTTTACTGGCACAGCTGGGTAGTGTATGTCTGCACCTTCTTAATTTCCTCCATTTATACACATTGATAAAGTCCCCTTTTACCTTCTTGTCTACAAGCTGAGCTGTCTCAGCTCTCTCAGCCTCTCCCTGCATATCAGACGCTCGGGCCATATTTGTGCCCCTTCACTGAACTCCCTCCAATAACTCCAGGAGTTCTGTGGAGCCCAGACGTGGACACAGCACTGCAGACGTGGCTTCACCAGTGCTGAGTAGGGAATGATCTGTTCTCAGCTAAAACCAAACCAATTCTCCATTCAGTGATTTTACTTCTCAGCTCAGTCTCTTTTAAGGGACTGTGCTTTCTGACGTTAATAGCATGTTTTTGCAGACAGTGCCTGTTACTAGAAGTGATAACGATGTTTATAGTTGTTACCAAGAATTGATATGTAGAAAGGCTCTGTTTTATACTTGCTTTTATAGAAACCAAGGTCGCTGCTAAATCTTGTGTACCACATTGGAGGCTGTAATTAAAAGGGTCATAAGTAAGTAAAAAAGTTGCACTTGCAGAGAAGAGAGAACTGGTGCATGGGGTCGACTGGTGCATGGGGTTATTTTTCCCCATGCAGGGGCAGGACCTGGCATTTCTTTTTTCTGAACTTGATGACATTCCTGTCGGCCCTTTTCTCCAGACTATAGAGGCCCCCCTGAAGGAACACACCTCCTCAGTTTTGCATCCTTTGCAAACTTGATGAGGGTGCCCTTTGTCCCATTACTGCAGGTCATTAGCGGACCTGTTAATTTGTACTGGACCTAATATCAACCCTTTGGATCCTCAACTAATGACTGGTCTCCAAATGGACTTTGTGCAGCTGAGCACAACCCTTTGAGAGCAGCAGTACAGCTGGATTTCAGCCCACCTCACTGCCCACTGACTTCAAATTCATTAGGTTTTCTATGAGAATGTTAAGGAAAAGAGCATCAGAAACCTTAGTAAAGTCAAGGTAAAAAACATCCACTGCTTTCTGCATATTCACCCAGACAGTTTTCTCATCCCAGAAGCTATCAAATTGATCAATCCTTATTGTCCATTTGTACATCCACGCTGACTTCTCCCAGTCAGTTTCCTGTCCTTTATGGGTTTGGAAATGGCTTTCAGAATTATTTGCTCCATTACCTTTCCAAGGACTGAGGTGATGCTGACCAGCCTGGAGTTCCTTACATTCTTCTTCTTGCTCTTCTTGAAGAGAATGGTGGCATTTACCTTCTTCCAGTCTTCTGGAAACTCTGCCAGTCACCATGGCCTTTCAAAGATGATCAGTGGCCTTTCAGTGATGTCTGCCACCTCCTTCAGAACTTACGGATGCCTCCCAGTTGTCCCAAAGATCATGTGTTTATACGGGATGTGTAGCACTGAGTTTGTTAATATTGGGAAATCTTTTCTGGTCTTTACTGAATCAAGAGTCTTCGGTTGTCTGTATGAATCTGAGGATAATATTTGTTTCCACTTTACTTCTGTAGAAATAAAATTTCAGTAGAGTAACTTACATTACAGACTTCTACCCACACTGTACTGGAGAAGGAAAAAATAATCAATAATGAATATTTAGTAAGCTTAAATGAATTAATAATTAGTAACTTAAATAGTTAGTAAGCTTCTAAGTAACTTTAACGTACAGATGCTTATATAAATATCTAAGTATATAAATATCTAAGTAAGCATACTCAGATGCTCATAAGTATACTCAGATGCTCATAAGTATACTACTTACAATACAGTAGGTAGTATATCAAACTTTTTACATAAAATCAACAGAGTTTTGTACAGTATTTTTATATGAATCTCAAGGTAATCTAGTGGGACCTGTGTTTTCTCTTTTTGCAATTGTTTTAACCTCCTTTTTTTCTTTTGAAAATACACTAGGAAAGAAAAGTTTGAAGAGATTAAATACTTTCAGAGTTGATTTCTATATTTCAGGCTTAAAAAAAGGTTGCATGACCAAAACATTATGTGTAGGGTTTTTTTCCTATCCATTGGTCTTATATCAGCTGTTTCCTTTCCCTACAAACTTTTTTGCTTTAGTTCTATTCTGTCATTTCAGAATATCATTTCTGCAAAAGGAGTTAATCAATTTGCTCTGCAGGTGTTATTTGGAGGAAATATTAAAGAATTATTCTGAACATATGGAAAGAAAAGTAATTTATGACTCTGTCAGAAATACTGTTCTGAGGCTGCTTTCCTTTGCTAAAATGCTATTAAACTTCAGAATTCCTGAAACTGTTATGTACAGATCCATACACGGCTGGAACTTTATATAGTTACACCATTAACAGAAGTGATACTGTGCAGCAGAAATGCCATAGAGATGTACTTGTCAAGAACAAAGAGTGCTTCTGCGCTGAATATTCTTACTCCACGTGTTCTATGAATATACTTTAAAACACTATGCTATTAGGCAATTTTTAACACCTCTTTTTACCACTTCATAGTGATGGCACTTTTTTTAACTTCTTTTCCTTCCTTCAGGATTTTCATGAACTATAGGATCCTAAAATTATTCCTAAAAGGAATAACTTGATGCAAGAGAGAGAACTTGCCATTTTTGTAGGATATTAGGTCTTTCTGTTCTCTGAAACAAATCATTCTCTGAGTCTGCATTTCTGCTAACAGTGGTCTCCTGTGGCCATATGCTTGCTGGTTGTCCTTTGCTTGCAAAAGTTATGGTTATATGCAGCCAGTCTCACTCTGAAAGAGTGAGAACATCTAAGTCATGCTGCTGACAGCAATTAAAAATAAACGAGCAAAGAGAAAGCCCCACCTGATTTTACAGCAGAAAATTACTTACATGTGAACTGAGAGTTTGGTTGTCAATGGCAAATATTAGTCTCCAGACACACTCCTTAGAAAGTGAGTTGAATAGTTATAGTAATGATTTTAGTTAAACAGCACTACAGGATTACCAGGAAATCTTTACAAGAAGGATCTTGTAGCATGACAAATCTGTGAGAAGGACTTGAAAGGATTAGTCCACGTACATCCTACCCACATATTTGTTCCTGGGGACAAGCAATAAACTGAGTTTTGATCTATGTCAGATGTGGAACTCTAAACTGAGCAGCCTGTGCTAGAGGGCAAAGGCAGGAAATTTTGTTTCCCCTGCAGTGGACTGTGCTTGTTGCTCAAAGATGAGTAAAATGAAACATCATTTACCACATGACAGTCCTGGCTGATAGTGGCACCTGTTGCAGTGCTCCAAATAATGTCTTGGCTTGCTATCTCAAAAAAAAAGGAAGAGAAAACATTTATCAGTTTCCTATACTTTCTGTATTTGAATCATCAAGCATTTCGTGCATTTTAGAGGGGCAGTTGATCTCTGACAGGTTCTCTAAGATGTTTTTTGTGAGTAGTCCTTTACACTTAAATAAAATCTATAAATTGAGTTGAATTTTCAACAAGATTACAAACCAATCCACAGAAATGGACTGACATCATTCCAAAAGCTCTGTTGAGGTCTCATCTGGTATAGACTGTACAGAAACATTTGTTCACAAGAACATGGAGCTGCATTTGTGTTGAGCTTGGAAAAAAATAAATTATAAGTGGAAATATAAAATCACAATCATTTGTAGATAAGAACTGATTAGAAGTCCTAAGTCTTTTTTAGTGAAATGTTCAAATATTTTGTGAAAGTCTGTCATAATCATTGTGAAAGGAATGTATGCCTGCAATGACTCTATTTGACTGAAGGATTGAAATTTTAAAATTAAATAGAATGTTGGAAGGAACCTTTAAAGATCTCCTATTCCAGCCCCTTGTCAGAGCCAGGGACATCTCCCACTAGATCAGGTTGCTCAAAGCCCCATCTAACTTGACCTTGAACACTTCCAGGGATGGGGCTTCCACAACTTTGCTGGGCAACCTGTTTCTGTGTCTCACTGCTCTCATTGTAAAGAATATCCAATATAAACCTACCCTCTTTCTGTTTAAAACCATTACTCCTCGTCCTATCAAGACGATGTCTTCACTCTTCTCCATTGTCCCAGCTGGCAAACTGGCATTGGAGCATAGGCTGAGCCGAGCAGAATCACAGCTCAACAGACTTGAGAGCTTCCCACCACAGCCCACACTCATCTACGTGTTCTGAACACGTAAGGATGGTCACTGAGAGAGAGAGAGCAGGGCAAAGATGACAAGTAATAGTGAGGACAATGAAGAAGAAAAAACGTTTTCAGAGCTTTCTCTTGTCCATCAAACCCTCGACAATATCTGAAGTTAAATGACACTTTTTTTTTGTTCCTAAGATATCTGGAGCAAGAAGGGGCAGGAGGCACCACTGAGTCCTCTTTAGTCTGGCAAAATATACCAAAGAGATGATGGTTTTTAGTTCCTAGGGACACCAACCAACCACGTGGGTCAAACTTCCTAAAAAATAGAATTGGAAAAGATCAAACATTTAATTTAATCTCCTAGACATCTTGCATGTTGTGTTGGGTGTTTCTATAATGTACACATTGGAAAAGTGCCTTTAAGAGCTTCCTGGAAGTAAACATTAACCCATCATTAAATCAGCCAGTAGATTATTCAGACTTTATTTTTTTTTAACTGCATATAATTATAGCAATATATCTATCTTCAATTTGTGATAAAGGACAGTGGAATTAAACACAGTTATCGATAGTATGCAACAACAGTGAGAGATACAACAGGAGTATTAAAGCAACACTTCTGCAAGTGTTAGACTGAAAAGTTCCTTCTGATAAACCTGGAGGCATCTCCACCACTGCTGGGTGTCTTCCTTTCTAGAAGCCTTATGGCCAAAGACTGATACTGGGTGGGTTTCACCTTACAGAGCTTCTAACTGTTCAAAAGAAGATGCCTGTGTTAGTCTCCTGCTGTTAACAAAGATAAATAGACATTTTTGTTGTCTACTGAAGATGAAGTGGTCCACAGAATATCTTCTTTTTTTTTCCCTCTGATGCCAGTCAAAACAATCCAGATGACTGTCAAAGGTCTAAAGTTATATGACAGCCACAGTCAGCAAAGTTCTTTACCAACAGACCATTGCTTCAAAGAATTCTGTCAGCTGTCTGAGATGTTAAAAAGAAAGCAAAATTACTCCCCAAATTCTTTCAGAGTAACATTAACACAAATGCTTATTAAATCAGAAAGGATGTGTTTATTCAAAGTACAAATAGGCATCTAAATCTTATACTATAGATAAAATTTAATATTTTTCCCTTTTTAAAACTTCCTCTTGGTACGCTTATATATCCCACTATTCCTTATGCTCATCCTTAGGCATTCAACCTTTGCCAACCATCACAAAGGGTTTTGATGCTGAATTCATCAGTGTGAGTCCCATTCCCGGAAAAAAGCACCTGAAAGTCCACAATTCCCTTTGTAAGTCTAACCCTTGAAATTCTCATAGACGAGTTCAAGAAAGATTAATTCAGCCTGAAGCAGGTGCAGAGAAGAGCTATTATGGTGATCAGAGGAGTAGAGAGCATATTTTGTGTGAAAATTTAATACTCAGATAGTTTAACAAAACAAAGGTGACAGAGAGGTGATGTAATTGATTTTTATATATCACCAGAGAGAAAGCAGAGCTATTTAATCTGGAGGAAATGCTCGTACAAGCACAAAAACCCCACAGACTGCCCAAGGAATAAATTAAAATTAGATATTGGAAAAAAAATAAAAATCTATTTGCTGTCTCAGTGAAGTCCTGGAAGAGTCTTCCAGCAAAGCTAATGTGGAAGAATGGAAAATATGCAATTTCAAATAGCTCCCAAACACCCCTGGTTCACCTGAATTATTTGTGAAAAGAGAAGGCTGGAGTCAGTGGCCCAGGAATACGCTCACAGTCTTGTTTTCCTTGTATTCCCAACTGCAGATGTGGAGTTTTAGCTCACTTCTTGCTGGAGTCAACCTGCAGCTTTATCAATCTATTTCAGGTAGGGAAGGAGGCTAGAGGTGCCATTTTGTTGGCACTGATAATATCAGATGTCGATGGCACAATTCTGTTATTTTTCCTTAATCCCTAACTTCTCTATGTCTGTGCCATGACATGTCTCAGCTCAGGTCACCCAGTTACAAGGCAGAGTTGCAGTTTCAGCTGCATCATAAAACAAGACAAAGATTGGAAAGGGATGAAACCTACTCTAGGTGTGCCTTACCAAACATGAACATTTGATCTAGCAAAAAACTCAGGTACTCTCTGAGCAAGGAGAAATTCTGACCCATAAGTCAGAGTCTCTGAAGAGCAAAGTGGTATGACATGCCCTCTTTGGTTCTTGTTCAGGCAGGTTGGAATGTGTCATCTGATCTAAGTCTGTCCAAAAGGAATAAAGGCAGAGTATTGCCCTCCCTTCTTTTCATCCCAGCTCCTCAGAATGAGGAAGAAAGCAGATGTTCCTACTATAGCCTCAGGACTTTTGAACTACCCTGACAACGAAAAATATAACTGTCTTCCCTACTTACTTTCTGTGTGATCCAATTATGTTTTCTAGCTATTATTCTTTGAATTGCTAGTACCTAACTGTAGCTAATATGCTCTTTCCTGTATCAGAGATGCTCTACTGTAACCCAATGAAAATGAAATACAGTATTAAGCATTGACTGCTCTTTTCTGTAGTTCCAAGATGTGAATGAAAAAAATAATAACTGCAGGGCATGCATGAGAGCATTTTGTTTGGAGTATTTGTTGTTACCATTTCCTGACTGCTAGGGAAAATGAGCTTTGCATGGTCAGAACAATCTTCAAAGTACCATTTCTCCATTTGAAGGCACCATTTCTCCTAGATGAAAGTCCCCTTCCAATCCCTGTGTTTGAACCATCCCAGCAGCCCAGAGCAGTGCTTTATAATCCTGCTTCCACTTGTTGTTATCTCAACAAGGGACCAAGTGTAAACCCCTGCCGATAGTTCTGGCTCTGCAGAAGCCAGCCAGTTTCACCAGTCACCTCAAGAGAGTCAAGATTTAAAATCTTTGCTAGATCTGAATTCCACTCCTGTGCCCTGGACTCATTTCTAATACATAAACCACAGCAGTTCTCATAATAAATATCATGCAGCACTTAAATCTGTCACTCTTCATGCAGGGATAGCCATGCTCAGTATGACACTGCAAATATACTAGGCAAAACAGGGCAAACTAGCTAAGCTAAATACAAAAGTCTCTCTTCCAAAAGAACTCAGATCGATTTCAGTAGACCAAAAGTTTTTTGTTAGATTACTCTCACACAAAAGGATTGGTGGTACATTGTTCATTTTCCTGATGTTAAACGTGCCTTCTAAGTTCAAGATCATAAGCAACATACATTTAACAGCCTGACGTATTTAGAGGAAAACAAATTTCCTTTCTGCACACTAGATGGAAATTATAGATGTGAGTGCTGGGCACAAAGCAACAATATCTATAAATCTAGTATTTTTTCAAACTATTTCAGCCTCTACAATTAGAAAAGTTATCAGTTACATCGCAGCTCATGATACATAGTAGCCAAAGTGTCCCCTTTGGGAAGATCAATATGGCTAACTCATCTTGAGAGCAAAAGATGTACATCATTTAAATTACACTACACTCCCAGGTGATGAGCTGGGTTATCTGGAAGCAATTGCACTGCACATAGAGCTGATGTCAGACCCCAAGGATTTACACTGTACATTCTCTAAATGCACTAAAAAGGAAACCACTGTGATCATGAAGTTGGTTATTCTCATGATGCTTAACCAATAGATGAGATTTTGTTTTAAAGTGGGAAAAAGTGGACTATGGATACATAAGGATTAGTATACCTCAAGCACTCAGTAGAAAATACCTGGGAAAATGTACATTGGGATTTCTTCTTCCCGCAGTGCCTGTGACACGTCTCTCAGGGGAGCAAAGGCAATACTTCTGTGACACCAGGCTTAATTCAGCCCATCATAGCTTACAGTCAAATTTGTTATCTGCATGGTTTTTAGAGCAACCAAAGAAAACCTGGAAATTTCAGGCACAATCCACTTGATTTCCTTTAGACATAAACCTTTAAGAAAAGTGAGGCCTTAGGGCCTGTTTCCTTCATCTTTTCAAAAAAACAGCTGAACAGAAAAAACTCAGTTGTAGGCACCTCTGTTTCACCAGATGAATTCCACCCTAGGATTTACAGTTTCAAACTCCCTCCTCATCTCAGGTTTTCATTTTCATGAATCAGAGTGGAAATACTTCATGGTCATTTCATGCACAAACAGGCAGAAGTTTTGCAGAAAGATCCTTAAGCTTTCATCTTTGCACTGTCTTTCAATACTGTGAGCATGATTCTGTGCCACCTGATGCAGTGTGGGTTACAAATGCCCTGTCTCATTCCTACGTTATTCAGAGTTCCCCTACATTAGAGCTTAGAGACTAATAAACTTGCTCAAGAAATGAGACATACAACTTCTAGACCTGTTACATTTGGAAGAGGCAACACTAAACCCAGAGTTATTTTCTCCTGGAAGAAAAATGTAATTAATTCTTTGGGAACTTGCCTCCTTCCTGTTTAAGTCGGGCATACAGCCAGGAGTACATGAACATGTAGGTCCATAAGGAGAAGAAAAAAAAGCGTAGAGCTTGAGTCCAGTCTTGGTCTTCAAGTACTCAGCTGGGTAAAAACATTGATTAGAAGAAAGCTGATTATGTTAATGCAATGATTTGTGTCAAGTTCATGACTATCTCCAAAATGAGGTGAAGTTTTGTTTTTCTAATTCATTACCTTACCCTGCTTTTCACAGAATTAATCTGTATCTACTAACATGGGTAAAACTAAGCAAGAAAGCCTATTTCCTACAAGATAATACTGCAAAGAAAGTACTGCTGCAGGGAAAGATGCTGCTAGCTTTCCAGCTAAAAACCAAGGGTTTGCCACTACAGAAACATGGATAATCAGTGCTTTTGAGACCTATAGTTCCAATTGTAATGCAAAACATATGATAGTCCCTTGCCTTTTAACTAGTGCTGCAGATAGAAAAATTAACTGCTGTATTGCCTTGGCCAATGTATATTTCCTCTGTCCCTGTGTAGTTAGTGGAGTCTTATTTTTCTGCATGAGCTTCAATCATCCATTTTAATTATCTTCTTTAATAGCTAAAGATGAGTGAATGACAGATTTCAATATTAAAAACATTTAATGATGCTAGGAGGACTAAAGTAATTCAGCCTACGATCTAACCTAGTATTCAGTGTCCAACAGTGAGCAGTAAGAGATGCTGATGCACATAAACAGGCTAAGTGTGTTTGCAATACTGATCAAATACTCTGAAGTCTGTAGCTGTCAGGTTTCTTGAGCCAGTTGCGTTTGCTTATAACAGAGAATGTCACAGAAGAATTAAGAAGAACCAGGCCTCTACATACATGCAATGATGAGTTTGTTTCGGAAACTCGGTATTCTAAAGAAAAAGGGAAAAGTTGTTACGGTCTTACTTTGTAAAAACTTGTTGCTTCTCTTTCTCCTTCCAACCCCTGGTCCCAGCCCTGCTCTAGGATCTGGGTTCATAAACATGGGAACTCTTGAGTTTATGAGCCCAGTAGCCAGCACCACAAACTTTTCACTCACAAGTCAGCAAATGCAATTCTTCATAGAGGGCAGCGTCCTCTTGCGTTTCTGGAGTGACAGCTAGCAGTAGTAAGTTGATGTCTTCTATACCAACCTAAAATGTGTCTATCTGGGCCACTATAGGCAGCTGCTGAAGAGAGGAATGGTGTGTCTCTGGTATTTGAGGTTACTCTTTGGAGTTTGGAGACAGAGCTGCTCAAAGGCACACGCTTAATACCCCACTTTTTCTCAGTTCTGAGGATTTTTAGTCTATGGATTTTTCGGGATTTTTCCTCACTTCCAAATAGTCACCTCAGCAAACTAGTCCTGCTCTCTCAGGTTTTTCTTCTGTGTTAACTTGACCAGACAGTCTGAGTTTTCTCCTGCAAATACCAAACCTAGTCTCTATGCTAGCCAGGAAGTCCCACTCAAAGACTAATGTTTTTTTCTTCCTAGGGATGGCAAGTCTCAAGTTTCAGTGTCTGCCCAGGTGCCTCATCCCCAGCTATCCACCCATTCAAGCTACAAACCTGATGCTTGGCCTCTCTGCATGTGAAATAGGCATTTTTCTTCTTCACACTTCCCTGAACTAACATGGGGAACCAGGAGCACAGAGACAACACGGTCCTTTCTTCCAGTACAGCCACAGCAAAGATTATAAACTGGATGCAGGTTTTATTCAAGGTGGCAAGGACATTGCTCCCTTTGATGGTATATTTCAAGTTACAGCTCCAGAGTATGGGGTTGTCAAAACAGCTGTCAGAATTTTAATTTGGAGCTTTAACAAATTTTCTTCAATACTCAGGCTGATGTGTGCAGCTAACTTGCAGAGCTTTGGACTAGTGATTAACAAAATTCCAGTCAATCTAAAACCAGAGAAAATTAATTTGAAGTGTTGAAATGTGTTGAACACCTCAGCTTCACTCATTACTACCTACCCATGGCACCTTTCACACTTCTCTATTCTGTAGCCAGGCACTGCATTTCCAGGTCTGAGTTCACATTCTTTGTGCATGATGTTGCCAGAGATTCTTGCTGCTGAGACAACTATGTGCTCATTTTATTGCCAAAAATGCTGTTGATTGATCCCGTTAAGTCTGTGTATGTCATATGTGTAAAAGTTTCATTCAAACCAGACGATTCCATATGGGAAGGCTCAAGAAGCTTATAATATTTATAATGTCACTGAGATTATCTCTAATCTGGTTTGCAACTTCTCTGCTTATCCAGTTTTATTGGTTGTAGAGACAAACACAGAAACAACATAAACTTTTTGTAAGCAATAAATAGGGACTTGAAACAGTTTCCAGAAGAGTCTGGCTATCGGACTCCCTCTAAATGGTCTAGTCATGATTTGTTTCGACTCACAGATTTTTACAAGAATAAAAATGGTCTTTCCTCTCTTGGTGGTAGTTTTGAAATTCTCACTCTAAAATTTCAGTTTTAAGCACAAAGTTCTCCAGGAGCTTTCTGAATCTGCACCACTGTTTCTTGCCCTGGGAGGCAGCCTATTTCAAAACTGAACAAATAAACACAAAGTTCTTTGAAAGCAAAGACTTTGGAGCCCAATTTTGTTCTATTAATAAAGGGAAGATACCAGTATTTCAGTTGCTGATGCAAAGAACCCTAGGGTTAAATCCACCTGTTTACTATACGGATAAGGTACACAAGAAATAGATTTGGAATGCTTGAAGAAACAGGTATACGACTAGGAGAAAATACTGAAGTAAACATGGATGTAAGAAAAATACTGTGATTACCAGTAGATCATAAGGATTTCAGAAATTATGGAAATACTAGTTACATGCAAGAGATATTTGTTACATACAAGCAGGGAGAACAACCAAGGCCAGAGTGGTAGTGCATGCACTTGGAAATCTCTATCCCTCACACCCACCATCACTGCTCTCTGGCAGCCACCTGTCCATAGATGTCTGTCCTTTCGATCACAGATTTCACTGCCTGCTCCTCAGGAGGATGTGGTAAGGAAGGGAAAAGTGCAATCGTGGCTTTTGCAGATGGTCCCAGGAGCAGCAGTAGCAGAACGAGGAGGAGGAGAAGGAGGAAGTGGAAGAAGAGGAGGAAGAATGTGTGTTTATTTGCTCTGATGCTTTTCTCTCCATGCACAGAGCTCTTCCCTCCTCCTTACTAAGGCCCTGGTTACTCCTATGCTTTAATTTATCAGCTGGTGCTAATTAGACTGCTCTGTTAGATGTGGCCTAAATATCTTTTCATTTTCCCAAGATCTGGCTCCTTGCAGCAAGGCTACCCTATAAACGTCTGATACCTGTTAGTCCAATCTCTCATTGCAACAGATGTGTTAAGGCCTTACTATGAAGTAACTCATGATCCACCACCAGCCAGAAGGCATCAGTGCAATGGCAGACATGAGATGTGGAAACCATGGGGTCAGATCTTGCCTGTTCACACCACAGGTAAGGACACTGAAGCATGTGTGTGCACATGCACATGCAAGATATACTCAGAGTTTTTTTTTCCCCTGACAGACCCTATGTTTCATAACCTAGTGCAAGTGCTTATTGCCAATGTAAACTGCATGTGAATTTGACACAAAGCATGCTCCCAAAAAGAAGTTCAGAGCCTATGAAGTGTTTTTTGACACTCGGAGAGAACAAGAATTGAGGGATGTAAATGCAGAGATACAAGCTGCCTGTCCCAGGAGCTGGAGGAGGTTAGAGGTGGAAAGGTGTAATGAACAGCCCTTTACAAACACTGTAGGAATCCCCCACAGCAGTTGTGCCCAGTTTTCAAGCTTTTAAGAAAGAGCCTATAATTGCTGGAACAGAGGAGTGGCTGCAGGGAACTCTTAGGTGCTATGGTTTTTTGCAGGAGCAGTTAACGAGAAGACGGAATAAGAAGTTACCATTGAGATGAATATCTGTTATTAGGACAAGTAAACCAACGAACAGAAGAGACGCTTATAAGAGAAACAGGGAGGTGCAGAGATCTGTTCAGCGGCTTAAAGTGTACTATCACAGATTTAACAAAAAGCTAAATCTGGTTAAATCAAAGCATTAAGCTTCAGCATGGATTTTAAAGTGTGAGACATTCTCCTAACTGCTGAATGCTGAGGCTGGTGGCACCTTGCATCTCCAGCCAGCAGCTCATTGCTGTACCAAGTGATCTCTTGAGTGTGATGAGCTGCAGTAGCTCACCAGGAGTGGAGCTGGGGATGTTCACCCACACCTCGTGAGTGACATTTGACACCTGGGATGTTCTCAACATGTCTACCTCTACCTGAAAACCCCATTTTGTTTGCAGGGCTAGTTTTCGCTCTCCTGCTGTCTTCTGACCTCCATCTTGATTAAAATTGTGCATTGAAGGTGGACAGTAGCACGGGCATAACAGAGGAGCCTTAAGTGATGAGAAAATAAGCTGAACAAAAAAACAATTGCAGCCATCCACTGCAAGGACAGGTTTTCAGTTCTGAGCCCTAAGAAGATGTAACTAGTTCTCAGAATAGTGTACTGGAGGCTTTGACCATATAACAGAAGGCGGTGGATTTATTACGAATTGCCATTGTATTGAAGCATGCCTCTATTACCTGAGGTACTGGAGGTCTTTGCCATAAGTCCACACAGCACGTTATTTGCCCGACATTGTGCCTGAGCCTTGGGGAAAGTGATCAGTCCAGGCAAATACCACATCCTGACTCTACCCCCCTCACAACTAGAAAATCAGAGTGTGGTACCCCACTCCCCACTACTTCTGATTCTGGAACTATCATTGGCAAAGTGAGCTTAGGTCTCCCTGGATGTGACAGGGCAGTCACAACTCTGGACAATTTGGAGGAGAAAAATTTGGCCCTCCTGCACAGCCCCATCTTACTGAAGTACATGCCAGGTGCTAACCACTGCCGCTGCAGAGCAGCTCATACTTCATTATTATACTCCAGAAATTTAGACACTACAACACTCAGAAATCATTCTGAACAGCACATTAGCCTCACAGCCAGCAAAGGGTTAGCTTTAGCTTCACTGAAACTAAGAATGTTTTAGTGAACTTCAGTGGAGGCAGAATTCATCTTGTGATATATAAAGGCTCTCAGATTAGAAATAGTTTTTAGGTCCTCGCAAATGTCAGTATGCTTGCTGTCAAGTGACCCTGAAGCAGAGTACGCTGTTCTTGCAGCATAACAAACTGGCTTGGAGTAGAATTAAGCACACTGTGCCCCATATTTTCCAGCTCCATAGCCCATTGAGTGGGGGCTCAAAGTCATATCAGATGTGCACTGACACCACTGACCTCTCAGAGGGTTCTTAGCTTGTGTTGTGGCTTTGTCTGACTGGCATTTCTGGAGACAATTTCATGTGAGCTCTGTGGCTAAAGTTTAATCCTGAGCCAATTTACTGCATCCAACCCCCTGTAATCTCCATCAAGCCCTTCTGTCTATCTGCAATGACAAAGGCAGGCAGACAAGAAAGACACATGTTGTCTCATGGATGTGCCCTGGCGCAGCTGTCCGCAGCGAGGTGAGGGGTTGTAGGCAGAATTCAAACTGAGCTGAATTCCAGCTACTGGAAAAGACACTGGATAAGCAGTGCAGGGCTTCTGACAGCCTCAGCTTCAAGTCTCTCCAAGGTAGCATCTGGTACAGGATGAACAATTGCAGTTCAAAAAAGCAAAGTTGTATATATATTCCAGGCTACTGGACCACAGTGGATTCAGCCCAGTTTGCGATTACATACAGCCCCCCACCTCCAGATAAAGGTCCATGACAAGGTGCCAGCTGTATTTGGCAGCTGTTGAATTGTCCCCAGTACCACATCAAGCGTGCTATAGGTAAGTCTGAAGTTGCTCTCGGGCTTGGACCTGCAGATAACTGAAGGTGCATCCTTACTGACTGTGGAGCAAAAGGTAGCCCAGGTATGAGGAGACTGATGTATACTTTCATATGTTTCTGGGTCATCAGCCTTTGCTGGTTTGGTTTTTTTTTTTTCCTAAACAGTTAAATCTGCTATAGAATTAACTGGAATTTTCTGAAATTTATAGGTGTATGAAAAATCTACCTGGTACGAGTGCCATTCTAGAAGGATTTCAGAAATAGATGCTTCTGGGAAATTATCATTGCCCATTTCATATTACCTTGAGCTTCTGGGACCCTAAAATGGAACAGCGAGATTTAAAAAAGCAGATGAAGAAGTCATCACAGCAATGCTCTCCAAAGCAAATTTGAAAAGTGCTGTTAGTCTACCATTTGAAACACTTTCTTTATCCAGGAGTTTATTTTATTAATTAGCATCCAGCTTTAAAAATCTGAAGGAGAGGAAGAGGCATTCAGTCTCTTTCAGATTGTCATCAATAAAGAACTTGCATTTAGTTTCCAGATATGGAGAAATATATATCATTATTGTAATTTTCTGCAGATACTTCACTTCAGAAACACAGAAGTATTTCAAACTTCATCAGTTCATCAAGAACTCTGATAGGTCAGTTTTAAGTAGCTCAAGTCCTTGAATGGTATAAATCAGAATAACAACTGTCATGCCTGCTTTTCACTTAAGTCTTATTTTTCCTTGAGGATTTGAATACACTGAAATAAATTGCCCAGAGATGTTGTGGCTGTCCCCTCCCTGGAGTGTTCAAGGCCAAGCTGGACGGAGCCTTGAGTAGCCTGATCTAGGTGAGAGGCGCCCCTGTCCCTGACAGGGAGGTTGGCCTAGATGATCTCTAAGGTCCCTTCCAGCCTAGGTCATTCTATGATTCTATGATTCTGTGAAATCAAGCCCTCTGCTATAGTGCATCAGTTACATTTTAAATGTCTTTTTGAATAATTCCTAGTCCAATTATATGCAGTCTTTTACTGAATTAAATAACAACATTTTTCATTACATTTAATATACTTGTATGAAATGCTTGAAAACTGTTAAAAGTGCAATGAAGTGGTCAAATGGTAGAACCATTAACAGGGCTGTCTGGATGGAAAGTCTGGGCTGACAACAAACCTATGAAATTGGCTTTGGCTTCATAAAAGAAGACTTTTGTTCAAGGTTCATGAATAGAATAGAATAGAATAGAATAGAACAGAATAGTTCAGTTTGAAGGGACCTACAATGATCATCTAGTCCAACTCCCTAGCCACTTCAGGGCTGACTGAAAGTTAAAGCAAATTATTAAGGACATTGTCCAAATGCCTCTTAAACACTGTCAGGCTTGGGGCACCAACCACCTCTCCAGGAAGCCTATTGTAGTATCTGACCATGCCCTTGGTAAAGAAGTGATTCCTAATGCGAAGCCTGAACATCCTCTGGCACAACTTTGAAACATTCCCACACATTCTATCACTTGATACCAAGAAGAATACCTCAGCACCTTCCTCTCTACTCCCCCTCCTCAGAAATCTGCAGAGAGCAAAAAGGTCACCCCTTAGCCTCCTTTTTTCCGAACTAGACGAACCCAGATTACTTAGCCACTCCTCACAGGATATTTCTTCTAGTCCTTCCACCAGCTTTATTGCCCTTCCTTGGATGCATTCAAGGACCTTCACGTCATTCTTAAATTGCAGGGCCCAGAACTGCACACAGTACTTGAGGCAAGACTGCATCAACACTGAATACAGCAGAATAATCACCTCTTCTGACCAGTCTGTCATGCTGTGTTTGATGCACCCCAGGATGGGGTTTGCCCTCCTGGCTGCTAACTCCTAGAGAGTTTACTGCTGACCAGCACCCCCGTATCCTTTTCCACAGGGCTGCTCTCCAGCTAGTCCTCTCCCAATTTATATCTGTACCAGGATTTACTCTGTCTCAGGTGCAGAATCTGACATTTAGTTGATGTCAATGGGAAAAATATATTTGCCTCAATTGTTCTAGACAGATAGTGACTGTTAGGCATGTACTGAACTGGTTTCTAGACACCCTAGGCAAGGTTTATCTCACCTTACATTTTGGATTCTCCAATATAAATCAATATATCTGGTCTGGTCAACTTACACTGTCTTTTTAATCAGTGACATAAACCTTTCTATGACAGGCTATTCATCTCATCTATCTAGAAATGTAGATAACAATGAGAAGAAACATTTTTCAGAAGTGCTCATTTATCCCATTAATGACAAAAGCATAGATCAACATTTGTTCTTATAAATATCAGCTTTTGTTTGATGGAAATCTTCAGTACTTACATCATAATAGGTGTCTAATGGGGCTAGACAGGTATTTTTGGATTGGTCTGTAGAATTTAGTGTCTCCTGGTCATGTGGTTTTCATTTCAGGCTTCTAAGGATTACCTAGAATTTGTCCTCTCACTTTATTTAGTTGTACAGCTGCAGGAGGGTTATAACAAGCAAAATCTTTGGAGATGATCTGTTCCATAGCAGTATGTCTATGTGTTTAGGACGGTGGCCAAGCCACAGCTGATTCCATATGTAGAAATGTACCTTAAGCCTCTTAAAACCTCTACCTCTAACATAGGTAGAACTGCTCTCTTTCTGTCTGCATTTTACAGAGCTGCCAAAAAAAAAAATGGTCCCAGTTGAGCTAGGAAAGAATCTAGGACTTATGCAATATTAATGGAAAGATGATGATCAGTCTGAAGCTTCTGTGTGCCCTGGGATAAATAAATTCCTATCTCTGGAAGTTGACAGCATCATACTATAAAAAGTAGATAGAACAAATTCAGAGTTGTCCTAATCTCACAAATAAATAATTGATCGTTGGAATATTTTGACTTTAAGTATATTTAAATACTAAAATCTAGGTTTAAACACAAATATTCATACCCATGTTAACCCTACTTCCTTCCTGCACTCCTTCCTTTGCCCAAGCTCCACTAGCAATTTGAAGCCTCTGTTTTGAAGAGAGAGAGATGAGGACATAATTATTCCTGTGGAATGTATTCTGTGGGAAAAAAATAATAGATGAAAAAAAGAAATTGGTTTCAATGTGTATATACCAGAGCACTTTCAGCTGGCTGAAAAATCTGCTAATGAAATACCAACCTTTTGATAGGATTTAACTTTTTATTTGCTTCAGCAAATTCCTTTTTCATTACTGTAAGAAATATTGTAAAGAGTGCAAAGCTCTGGATAAAGTACACTAACAGCTTCAGCTGAAAAAAACACATTCGTGAGTATGATACATAGGGTGAAGGGAGAGGTCTTTTGCTACAATAATTATTACCCTTGGCCCTCACTTGCTTGTCTTCCACAAGATGAACTCGATACATGTAAGGTTTACAGCAAGAAATCTACTGACTTTGAAGTGCAAGCATGTTTCTATTGAAAAACAGAAGCAAAGAAAACAAACAAAGCAAAGAAAGCTTACTCTATTGACACTGAAGGCAAACACAATCGAAATCATGAAACTCCAGCAGCTGTCAGGTTTTTTCAGGATCTGTTTCCTGCATTATGCCCATAATGTTTTACAGGAAATACATTTCAACATCCTCAAAGATTAAACTTTAATATCACACCCAGGAATGAAATTGTACAGGCTTTGAGATAAAGTGGGAGAATTGAGTCTTAAAAGAAAAAAAAGCTTCTGTCATTACAAGCAAGAGAGCAAGCTCTAAAAGACAGAAACTGAATTAATTTTCTCCTTGCAATTTCTACCCTGCCTGTGCAATGCATGAGGGTTTACCTTTAGCCAGTACATAAAGTGAGATTAGAAGGAAGATACATATTAAAGAAGAGGTTTTACCTTAATAGCCATTTCCAAGTGCAGGTCAGTGAAGCAGCACAAATAGTGGTAAGCCATGGTGCAATTAGAGACATAATTATCAGTGTGGCAGCTGCTGGGACATGAAATACATGAGATCTTGCATGGACCTTTCCCTGAGGTCTGGAGGAGTGATCTGGGCTCTGAGAAAAGGTGCTGCACAATCACCTAACCACAGAAAATAAGCTCTTTACTTTGTTAAAAAAAAAGAGAGTCAATCACAGATGTTTTTCCAGATGTCTCCAATAATGTCAGCTTTGCAATTCTATCATACATGAGCAGAAAACTAACTATGGTATCGATGCAAAAATTAGGTATTTGTGCTCTACTGGCATACAATAGAAACAAATGTCTTTCTTCCAATCTTCCACGATGTTCATAAACTGGTGATTTAGAGCTTCTATTTAAAGACACATAGAGATCCAGTAGAGGCATGAGCATAACCTGAGGGGCTTTGTCTTCTTTTCCTTCCTAATTGCGTTTTGTTTTGGTTTTTTTGCCCCAGTCCAAATTTAGTCTGTTAAGTCTTCAAAGCAGGGACTCTGAACTCAATTATCCCCTGATTTTCCTCAGTCAAAGTCACCAGAGTATCACTAACAGTAAACTTGCAAAAGTGAATGAAGAATCAGACTTTCATTACAGTATGTCCCCAAAGAAATCCAAATCATACAGGTGTGCTATGCAGTCACCTGAGAAAGTTCACTGCATACTACATGGGTTGCTCCACCTTCCCCATTGTCATGTTTCTTATCACATGACTACAAAAATCCTGACCTTTGCTTGTCTTGCAGCAGCAAAGTGCTTCCTTAGCCCTGCTAAGGGTGCTTCCTTAGCCCTGCTAAGGTTGCTTCCACTTCTTAAACTTCAACTGCAGTATGACATATTGCTTTACTATCATCAGTTAGTAAAGGTATTTCTCACTCCAAACATGTCGGTCTCCTCCTTATCTTACAACTCCAAGAGGGCTTAGGTCCTCATGTCCAAAATTCAGATATTTTTTTTAAAGCCATGCCTAAAATTCTCCCAGGAAGATCAGGCTGACCCACGTGTTGAAGAAGGCTGAGACTACACAACTATAAATCCCAAGCAGAGGGAAAACCTTCCCAGAGGTGCACCATAAGACACCTGACCAGCTCTGTCAAGAGGGGTTAGCCTGCAGCCCTGTTTTCTGCACTTCTTTCTTATTAGGTTACAGCTGCTCCTCTATCTAAGTCATCGCACTAGTGCGTATGGCTCTTCCTCTTTAGGACATACAGCTCCCCATGAACTACTCGGAGGATGTGTCACCTTACTGCCATTTCTGGATGCAGTCACGGTGGTTACTGGGATTTGGAAAGTCTTCTCAATCTCTAAGGGTGGTGCTAGGACTTAGGAAGAGTATTCTGCTTTGATAAGGACAAAATTCATGGGATAAGATGGTCAGCAGAAACCTCTGTCAAGTCATTTTCAGGTCAATGTGACAATGCAACACAATGGAATGGCAAGACAAGTGAATATGAAAGGTGCTTCTGAAAATCTGAGGAAAACCCAGCTGTTTCACTAAGGACATACAGAGAAATGGAACACTTACTTACCTTGCTTTATCTTTACTCCATTGTAAGATTTCCTTTAATTATGTTTAAATGTGTAGAAGTATGAAGATATTGATACAGAAACAAACTCCTAACTGATCCCCAAATACTGCTTGATAATCATAATTTCAGTTCATAAATGGCATAGGCCACCTTTATAATTACTTAATTACCTTTTATTACTCTTATAATTTATTAGCCCTTTTATACATTGAACCCTAACATAGTATCTGATATAATGCTTTTTAATGAGTTAATTTATTTAAAAGATGCTGCAGTACTTTAAGCAGAAGTTGTTTTCACATAAGTTGTCTTAAAATGAGAACTATTTCTGTCTAACAATAAGCAGGTAAAAGCACTGTCAGCCTGAAATATAATAAATCAAAATTAGTTAAAATTAAATTTTACCTCCTGCCATATTTATAGATTTTATTGTTGCAATAAAATTTGGAAGGAGGAGAGGAATTGATTGATTTTCTTTTTTCCACCTATTAACTCTGCATGGGGTTTTTAAAAATATATTCAGACAGGGGAAATAATTAAACCAAAAATGCTCTTAATAACACAAAGGAAATAAACTGAATATAATATTTTGAGTCTCCTTCAGTTACAGCTAATCATAATGAAAAAATTGGAACACTTTCAAATAGGACTATTTTGGCTTGTTTGCTTTTATTAGTCTGGAAATGTCCCTTTAACATTCTAATCTAAAACTGAATTATGCACATTCTCTCATGTGTTGGAAGAATGAGATGAATTTTAAGGAAGCAGTTAATGTCAAACACACTTACTCTGCCTTTCTCTTGAAAATGTAGTAGAGTTGACAGATTGCTTTGATTTTTACTTCAGTGTTATTGTGAATTTATGGGTAAAAACTAGATCTGTAACGCTGTTTCATTATAGATTTTTTATTATTATTATTTACCTGTACTTTGAAAGAACAGGGAAAATACCATTTTATTCAAAGTGCATGAATCATACCTGTATGATGCTATCTGATAGGTAGTCTGGGGAATACTTCTATATCTTCTACCAGAAGATATCTTCCAGATATCCACCAGATATCTACCAGATATCTTCTCCCAGAAGGTCACAAGACCACTGATTACGTGCTGTGATTTGATAGGCTGGCTATTTCACTTAGATAGTTGACAGTCTAAAAATTTATTTTACCTAAATTTTTAGACTGTTTCATGGTTTATTTAGGGGGCCAGTTAGCTCTGTCAGTTGAGTGTGGCGCTAACAATGCCAAGGTCATGGGTTCGATTCCTGTTCGGTGCCCATGTGTTGCCTGATCTAGTCGAGAGGTGGTGTCCCTGGTGACAGGGAGGCTGGATTAAAACGATCTCTAAGGGCGCTTCCAGCCTAGGCCATTCTATGATTCTATGATTTAGCAAAATGCTTTCTCTTTCTCAAATTCTTTGAAAACATAGGGTTTTTTTCAAAATCTGAGTCCCAGGTACCATCTGGAAGTTGCCTGGGTCTAAGTCTGAGAGCAAAAGACTTTGTTCAAGCATTGAATACACACATCAGTCCTGAGAACTTGCGGTGAGTTGTCCCTGGCCAGCAGCCAAACACCCACGTAGCCAGTAACTCCCTCTCTTCTCTTGCAGGAAGTGGAGAAAATAGAAGGAAGGTGAGAAGACTCGTGAGTTGAGGTGAGAAGGCTCGTGAGTTGAGATGCAAGTCTAATAGGGAAAGCAAAATCTGCTACACAAGCAAAGCAAAGAATTTATTCAGTACTTCCCATTGGCAAGCAAATGTCCGGTCAGTTCCAAAAAAAGCAGGGTTTCATCACGTTTCTTTGAGAAGACAAATACCATAACCAGGAAGGTTCCCCTTACTCCTCCTCCTCTCCCTGCAATTTTATTACTGAGCAGAACATCATATGGTATTGAATATCACTTTGGTCAGTTCAGGTCAGCTGTCCTCACTGTGCTTTCTCCCAGTTTCTATTCCACCCGCAGCCTACTCACAGTGACAGAGTGGAAAAAAAGAAAGATCTTGACGCTGCACAGGCACTGCTCAGCAATAGCCAAAGTACTGGAGTGTTAACACTTTTAATCAAAATCCAAACCAAAGCAACATATGGGCTCCTGTGAAGCAAATTAGCTCCATCTCAGTCAGACTCAGTGGAGGGTTTCAGTTTGTAGAGCTGCTTCTTTTGCTATCTTTCATTCAGTGTTTGAAATTGGACAAGTCATTTCTCAGTGCCTCAGCTTATATGGACTTAACGTTGGAGGAAATATTCTCCTTCAGGATGTCAAGAATCACTATTCAGAAAGTGCTTTCGGAGCCACGGATAGAAACAGCAATATAAATGTCCAATGACATAGTATTAATTTGAGTCTTTGAATTTAAATTTTTGTCATCTCTAAATATCTTCAGGAATTTGGCATAGATTTCTGCACATTGAATTTCATGATTTCATGAAATTTAACCCTCCTTCACTATTGCTTTCATTTTACAATTTCTGTGTACCTCAGGTTTGATGAAACCATGCATCCAGCAGACTTTGAGATATTTTAAAAAGGATTAAATGTTTTATTCCCAGTAATGTTTAGGACTGATGTTTGATTTGCCCATGTTAGCAGGTTAAAGTAAAGCCCTGACTGCATTGGTTTTTAGGTATGAGTTTGTATGAAAAATAATAGCTACAAAATTAATCTTTGGAGTTACCACGACCTACAAAAAAAATATACCCAAAACAACAGATAAGACCTGCTCTGGGGACGAATAGTGCTTGTTTAAAATTACTAACGGAGGTTCTAGAGATAAAAAGAGAAAGGCATTTCACAGCAACTCATTAGATACTCCCCACTATGTGTACAGAAAGGATAACAATGGCCTCAGGTACTGTAAATTAGGCCAATGCAAAATTAAAAAAATTAATCAAGTTCAAAAGGATGAAAGAGAGTAATAAAAACCATGCTGGATTCTAGTAGGATGTGCTAATCAAAGACAGGAAAGTTGCATATAGATCCCTATGGCTTGCTTCTTATTCACATGTCTAATAAGGCATTACTTGGAATACTTCTAGGAGTAAAGCAAAGCTTGAAATGGAGTTAGAATGGCATCAGCTGGACACTCAACCTGGTATCTAACAGGTAGGTGCCCAGCCTCAGCAAGGAGCTGCTTGGACTCTTCATCATCATCAGTGAAGTGTTCTCTCCATTAGTAGGATGTTGCACTGTTGAAATCACATAATGGAATAGAGCAGCTAAAGTCCTGCTCCTCTCAGACAAGGATCTCCTCATTGTCTGCTTTAACACATGTGAATGAAACATAAAATGCACACAGTATTTCATGAGTGAGCCTCACACCTGACTGTCAGCCAGCCCTTCTCAACTGTGGGGTTGGCCCTGGCTTCCCACCCTTCTGGATTTATGGCTTTCACATTGATGGGCACTTCACAGCTCCAACCCAGCAATCAGAATCAGAAACATCAAATTGTTTAGGTTGGAGAAGACCACCAAGATTGAGTTCTAGCAATGCCAGGCCCACCACTAAACCTAAGCACCACATCTACGGTCGGTTTGCTGTTCAGCAAAGCAGTGCCATGGCTGACCCTGCGAGGGCTTGGGGTGGTGCAAGACACAGCATGGATGACATTCCTGTGCAGGGCAGTCCTTACATAAATCTGGAGCACTGCCCTGGAGGTCACTCATTATCTGAGATTTACACCCTCTCAACTAATCTGATTTAGGTCTCACCCCTCTCTGAAGGTACCTTCTGTCAAAATGACGTAACAGTAACAGTTAATAACATACACATAAAAGTCACTGCAAAAACTGAAAAACTGGAGATTACCCAAAAAAGGCAAGTAAGCTTTTTGTATTGTTATTTACTGGTTAAAGACCAAATCTAGAGTCTTTACACTAACTAGTAACCACCCAACATCAGGTGTAGATTCAACTTTTTACCTGTTTCTTTTCTATGTGATGCAGCAATGACCCAGGCTGTATATGAAGGGCAGTTTTATAAAAACACGTTTCTGATCATTTCTAGTCCTGATCCTTTTTAAAGGGTGTGAGTTCCAATACATTGCTATTACCCAGTAATTTCATGGTCCATGGCTGAACATAAGGCTGTAATTCAATTGTGGGGTTTTTTTTCTGATATTATAAACAGCAAGAGTAATGCTGATTTACATTCTCAGTGTTCACTGAAGACTACATATTGTTATTTATAATACAGGCAAGGGATTTTGCAGACACCTAGTCATTAAGTTATTTAAAGTCTGTCATGCTGGAAAAGAAGACTTAATCCATAGAATGTAGAAAGGAAGGGATTACAGTGCTGAAGATCTCAAAAGGAAGAGATTACCGAGGGAGGGAAAAAAAAGCAGCACAGTGTGTTCGCTTCCTGAGGAACAATTGCTTGTAAGCAAGTAATAACCAGCATGCAGCATGCCCTCATGTACAGTTTTTAAATCAAAAAAATATTATGTGGTTAATCAAACACGAGAAAGTCATTGCATCATAAGATATTTATAACAGAATACACTTTCCACATAATAATACCTGGGAATTAACTGACAAAGTAATGAGGATCTTTTATATCTACTTATGCTTGCTCTGGCAGATATCTATTTCATGTTATGTTCAGATGAACAAGAAAGTACAGTCATAATTGCAGTAGGAAAAGCTTTTGAAACATGTAAAATCAATAGCTGTCCTGAAATTGGTATCAGAAGAGAAATATTTTGCACAGCGATTAAACTTACAATTCACTGTGAGCCACACACTGTCATAGCACTTGATCTTACAAGAAGCTGAATATTTTCCCTCTGCTCCAGCAGACCACTCGTGCGTGGATGATAGATAAAGTCCCACAGACCGCACTGGCACTACTCATGCACTTACATTTAAACTGATCCTTAAACATTTCAAGTTTTGAACCAGGTTACACAGCAAGATACAAGAACAAGCCCTTAATAGAGATTGATTAACAGTCCAGAACCGAATTCTGCAGTCCTCAAGGTCAAAAGAAAAGTTCTGCTTATTCTCAGTCTGTGACTCATGCTGCTTAAGGCACCTGGGCTGCATATTTAAAATATGATTATCTCACAGGCAAAAAGTCCTTTGGTCTATCTATTGAAGCAGATATATTAAATCTACAGATCAGATTCTAGGCTCTTGATAATAGCTTAATCCTCTTCCTTTACTTGTTAGCCATCCTCTGTATGTCAAGCCTTTAGGCTGATGATGTGTATCACAGACACAGGAGTGATTTTGCTGTCACCATCAAATGTACCAGCCTTCGTGTGCTTCGGGTGAGCCAGGGAGGACAGGAGGAACCTGAGGTGCTCAGGCATGGGACTTATATTTCTGTCTTATCACTATCTTATATCTCAGAGATTCTCACTGTGTTGGCTGTGCTAATGGCAGTGAAGACAGAAGTTAAGTCAGAAAAAAATATGATGGAGCTGGTAGGTTTGCTGTGTGTCTATCACGGGGTCTGTGATCTGTTGGAAAACAGGGATTCAAGGCAGTCTGCTTCCACTGACATGGGGCAGCTCCTCTGCCCTCTTCCAGCCAGAGAGGTAAGGCTCTTTCACACCCTCCATCCCTCATAAGGGAAGATCAAGTGCACCAACTTCTTCTTCAGATGGCTGAAAATGGATGGAGAGATTAAGATATTCTCTCTGCTATGAGATGTCCTCACTGCATCGTTAATTTTATTAATGCCTGACAGTGAAAACTAGAGCTTGTTCTGCTAAATTAATACTTCTTTATAATAGGGAAGCCTGGTCAATAAAGAAAACAGCATTGATCTAACATCAGCAGAGAGGAAAATATTTGACTTGATGTTATACATTTTGATTAAGAAAAGAGAACAACAGAAAAACTGCACATGGTAAATGGATTAAAAACTAGTGAGCTGATAGATCTCAAAAGATAACCATAAATGAATAATCTTCAAGTATGCGTGCTTCTCAGGATCCCTGCAGCGAGCAGAGTTTCACTCTGAGGTGTGTAAAGCTATTCTCAGTGACCTGGAAGGAAAAAGAAGGCATTTCGTTGCAGATGAGATTCACAGCTCACAGTTTTAAGGATGGGGAAAAATGAACAGGCTTTGTCACTGATAAAGAGACTGGTGTTAAGTTGTGCTCAGACAGGCAAAATGCAAAGCAAAAGGCATAAATATAAACTCATATGCAAGAATACGTAATGCCGATTACATATACAGGTGAGGGAAGTGTGACCTAGACAGTAGTGTGAAAAGAGTTTGAGGATCATGCTGGAAAACCTGAACATAAAACCCTAGGCTGACACTGTTGAAAGGGTGAAAACAATCTCAGGATACATAAACAAAGGAAATTTTCAATATGAGGATAAAAAATCATGGTTTTATATGTGGTGGAATTATGCCTCCTCTTCTAGGTGTCCAGAAACTTGTTGAAAATCTAGAGTTCAGGGAGGAGCCATGACAAAGATTGAAGGGCTGGAACCTCTGCTAACTCACTCTATTTCGCTTGTCAAAAAGAAGGTTCAAGGATGGATAAATCAGTTTACGAGAATCTATGTGGGGAAGAAAACAAGAATAAAAGATTCTGTCTCACACACAAGCTACAAATTATCATAGAATCATAAAATGATTTGGATTTAAAGGGACAGTAAAGATCATCTAGTTCCAATCCCTCTGCCATGGGCAGGGACACCTCCCACTAGATCAGGCCACTCAAACCCCCACCCACCCCAGCCTCAAACACTTCCAGGGAGGGGGCATCCATAACTGCTCTGGCCAACCTGTTCCAGTGTCTCACCAACCTCACAGAAAATAACTTCTTCCTAGTATCTAGTCTAAACCTACCATTTTCCAGATTGAAACCATTACCCCTCAAACTGTCACTACATTCTCTGATCAAGAGTCCCTCCCTTTCTTTCCTGTATACCCCCTCTAAGTACTAGGAAGCTTGCTATAAGGTCTCCCTGAAGCCTTCTCTTCTCCAGGTTGAACGGTTCCAACTCCCTCAGTCTGTCCTCACAGAGGATGTGCTCAAGCCCCCTGATCATCTTCATGGCCCTCCTCTGGACTCTCTCCAACAGATCCATCTCTTTTTTATGTTCACCCCAAGGTGAACACAGTACTGTATGTGGGGCTCATGACAGCAGGGATAGCACAATCACCTTTCAACCTGCTGACGCAGCCCACGTTGCAAACACACATTGTTGGCTCATATTCAGTTTTTTGTCTACCAACACCCCCGCGTTCTTCTCTGCAGGACTGCTCTAAATCCCTCCATACTCCTGCCTGTATTGATACTTGGGGTTGCCCTGACCCAGGCGCAGGACCTTGTAACTGTCCTTGTTGAATTTCATGAGGTTTGTAGTGTCCCATTCTCAAACTTGTCCAGGTCCCTCCCATCCCTCAGGTGTGTTAACCACACCACTCACCTTGGTGCCATATGCAAACCTGCTGAGAGTTCATGTCACTGAGGAAGTTGTTAAATAGCACCAGTCCCAGTACCGACCCCTAAGGAACATGGCTCATCACTAGTTTCCACCTGTACATCAAACCATTGACCAAAACTCTTTAAGTGCTATCATCCAGCCAATTCTTTACCCAGGGAGCAGATATCTGCCTGAGAGTAACTGTGAATACTTTAAAATGTGGTAGCTAGGATACTGAAAATGTGAAAGAAAGAAAGAAGGGACTTTCATCCACCCCCATCAGACCGTGAATTTCCTTTTCAATGAACAGAAAGGAACCACTTTTACCTTGAAAATGTTGGCTAAGCCAGCCCACTGTGTCTTTACTTGTAGTGCCTGAAATTAAGGCATATTGGACATCCATGTAAAGACATTTTAGAAAACATAAGAATGAACTCTTTTGACATTTCTAGCATAATTTTAATTTTCACTATGACTAAAACTTAGCAATCCAGGGTGAATTTATCACAATTGCAGCTGTTCCAACACTGCTTTTTAAATATCTTTTTCAAAATTATTTTTTAATCAAATATAAGATTCACTGAAATAAAAAAGAAAACCTGGCTGACATCTAGTCATCACACTGGCAGTGCATCATGGTTCACCTACAACGAGTATCCTGATGCCCATTGAGCAAGAGCCCAGGCATGAAGGAAAGGAGCTGAAGCAAACCCAGGTCTTGCCCCAGCATGGATTCAATACAGAACCAGGATGTTCATTTGCAGTCAGGAGCTTGGGACATCTCCTAGTCCAGTTATTCAGTATCCTGCAGCAGTGGTTCACAAGATGATGGGAGTGTTCAGGGTCTGGAGCACAGTCCTTCCCTTCTAGGAGCTTAGATGGTAGTGCTCAAGGCCAGATCACTGATGAAAGCTGCTGTGCAGCAAGACCTGGAAAAGCCTCAGAGGAGGCTTACTTTCCTTAGGAAATGAAGCTCTTGTGCTTCATCCCTACCTGAGTTTCACTTTGGCTGCTTGCAGTCATGACTGTGCCTTGTCCTGTGCCTCCCTGATCTTGACTCTGACCCTGAACCTCTGCATTGACTTTCTGGCTTCACCTGGGACCTACCTCATCACCGTGGATTTGTTGGGTCTGTGTCTGATGGTGGTTGTTGTCACAGGCCAGCTCTGCACTTCTGGCTCGGGTGCAGTGGGCAGCCCTGGATGGTGACAGTACTGTGTCTGCCTTACTTGCTACCCACCTCCCCTTCCTCTGCAGAGCCATCAGCCCTCATTTCTCCTGTGTAGGCAGTGGTCTTGGCAGAGATTTTCACTCTCTTTGATGTCTTATTCTCCAGTTCAAATGCAGCTTATCTCAAAATGCCTGCAAGTCCCTATTTGAGATCAACTGCCTTCATAAAACGAAGAATATTGAGTTGGCTTCCTGAAGACGGCTGTCCACATCTCAACTGGCATCTCATCTAGTCAGAGTTAGCACTGATATTCTCAGAACCAAAATGCAAGTGTAGCTGATGATAAGAAATCAATGGAATTACATCTGTCCACATGAAAACAGACCCTCTGACCCCAGGTACTTAACTTCATAGATCTAACATGGGGTACAAAGGCTCAACAGTCGAAACTCATTTGCTCAGTGCATCATGCCTCTTACAGAGGCAAAGGGAAGACTCCACTCTTTCTGCCTCTCAGTCTATCACTACTTGTCACACAGGGAATTATTTTTTAAAATAAAACAGAGGAAAGAATTAGTAAATAAATAAATCAGTGGAAGAATCTGACAAAGTCAACACAGAGATGTAGTTCATACGATACGTATCAGCTAATGGTTTCTCAGGAATGTAGGTGTTGTTACAGTGATGCCCCTTAGGTACTAATACTCTTAGTGCTAATACTCTTCTCCTTGGATAGGAAATAAAAGAACTTCCCCAGTCTCTAGTTACTGCTTGGTTAGGACAGAATATGACTGCTAAAACTCTTAGCTTAAATGATAAGGTCTTTAAAGCAGAAGACACCCTCTTTGCTCTCTCTTTATCAAGAACCTGGTAATCTGAGGTCACAAAGCCTTCTTCACCAACCCAAAGTCAAGTCTCTCTCTGCCACCAAAACAGGTGCACCATGTAAAAATTTGCTAAAAGTTTTCCCTTTTGATAAAGGGAATCTTTTTAACCAAAGTTGAAGTTAATAATAAGAAAGAACTAAAGATAAATTGGAATGTCTTTATGGTGAAATAAGAGGAAGACAAGAGCGTTTAAAAATTAATCTGGTATTTATAGGACTGGTAAAGAGGAAAGTGAATCTAAATTTAATTTTCTTTTGAAGGTGAGATATTCCACACTGAAATCAAAAATTTGTCCCTTATGGTAACCTTTTTGAAGCAGTGAAATATAAATTCGAGAACATTAGTTTAGCACATCAAACTAATATATAAGGATCACAATTTTTGTTAATCTTCCTATGGACTATGATTCTCCTTAGAAAACCATCCGAATAATGATGAATTTTAGACGTTGTGTGGAGTTCCAGCTTAGTTGTGCTGGTCCAGTAGAGCCATATATATAAGCCAAAATCTTAAATACATAGACAAGAGGTCCAGAGGATGTTTAAACTTAGAGGAAGTCTGAAGTTTACAAATTTGCCCAAGCTATTCTTGCCACTCTTGAGCTAAATCTGACACACCAGGGATGATGGACTTCTTTAGGTAGCGGAGACTCTGTGTAGCCCTTTCCAGTGCTCAGTGGGGCGTCTCCCAAGGGAGATGATGCAGCCGCTGAGTGCTGTGAGGCAGACAGAGAGGACACGGCATACATCATACACTGGCCTCCTTCTGGAGGCAGGATAAGCATCGCCCTGACACAATCTTCAAGAAAAATGAACCTGCAGAACTGCATTAGACAGGGTTGAGTGTGATAAAAGGCACCCATGGAGGCCTACATCTGCCTCAGAAGGACTTGTGCGGGCATAAAACTCTACCCACAGGTGAGGTGATTTCAAGTAATCTAAACAGAAAGGTGTCATGGGAATTTGAGAGCTGTATCATCATTCTCCGTATTGGATGTACTCTAATATTTTATTATCAACACACATGTTTACACTTAACATGAGACAAAACAACTGAAATCAGAGGAAGTTGCTGAGGACATTATAAGTAAAATTCATGCCACTTACTGTGACGTGAGTATTTGTTCTGCAAAGTTTCAAAACCAAGAGATTAGGTGCAACCTTATCCAGGAAAGTAGTTGTACGTACATTTAGGTTCTGTCGGTGTTAGCAGCTGTTAAACAAGCATTTAAAACCTAATTCATGGTCAAGAGCTTTACTGAATATGAATAGCAATATTGAGGCTTTAGTTACAGTAAAAACCTTGGAAAGCCCAAGTGTAAATCTCCCATGAGGCATAAATTCTTACGATCTTTCTCATGTTAAATAGCAATTTATTCTACTCACTGACTAATTCAAGCACATATAAAAAATTTTTCCAAATGGCCTAATCCACTTGTACTCTGAACCAGGATTTTCCAGGAAATATTTTGTAAGACCCAAATTCTTAAGGTTTAAAGCAAAGTTTGAATATAAAAAGATAACATACACATGTTAGAAAGCATTGTAGATCTACAGTTGCTATTCTGTACTTACATGAAAAATACAGAAAGCTTTTACATTTTTAACAAAATCTAGTTATTGCAAAATTTCTTCCAAGCAAAATCCCCTCTTTTTTATTTTAATAAAACAAGGCCATTTCTATTGCCTGAATTCAAACTAAACTGAAAATCTTTTTTTCAATCAAGCTTCCCATTAAATAAAGGGTATATTTATTAAATGTGGGTGTTAGATTGTCAGAATTATAGAATGGGTACAAGCTGTGCTTTTTCATTCCAGACATTCATCTCATTTACATCAACTGATTTCAGTTTTTGAGCAAGTGAGGAAAGAGTTCAGTCAAAAAAATAAAGCTGTTAGGTATAAAATTTACACTTTACATAATTTTTTAATTCAAGAGTCTTTATATTTGCCGTAGAGGAGGCAACACCTAAATGAAAACAGCAGAAATACGAACATAAATAAGTTGTTTATGGATGCTCTCTTTTTTTTTAAAATAAAATAAAAAACCGCCACAGCTTTTGTTATGTCTTAATAATGATTACTTACAAGGGCTGCCGTTTGACAGTCCCACACAGTGTGGGAGGGGTGAATGAAAGCTGCTTCTTCTGCCTTCAGGCTGAAGCACACAGCAGACTTGCACAAGAAGCAAGAGCTGAAAGGGCACTGTATAGCATTATCTCAGTCATGGCTTAGCGATTCTCTGAGTTGTTCTTTGATTTGCTTTTATTTTTCAGTATTTTTTAAGAAAAAATTCTTCCTAACCCTAGCAAGTCATATTTTGTGCTTTTAACTCTTTCCTTCATTTTGACCTGCAATTTAATAAACATAATTATGTTGTTCAAAGATAGAAAAGATCTCAGATTAGATTGGACTTCTCCTCCCCTGCAAACAGCCTACACAAACCCATGGATACTATTATCACAGATTGTGTTTAAATCTCAGTTACACTCTTGAGGCCTGACTGCCACTGCCACTGCCACTGGTTTATGGCAATTTACACAGATGGCTTTCTGATCCCTTGCTGACAGGCTAATGTAGTCCATGAAATTCTGTGGTTCAGTTGTACTGAATGGCACCTGAAAATACTGTAGGTCGAAGAAGTGTCAGTGTCCAGTCCTTCAGCAATGGCTTGCGCACACATTTAATTTTATGCACATAAGCAAAGACATGGTTTCATTTGGAGCAAAACTAAGTGCCTTAATTTGTTCTTCTACCATTTATACTGATAGTATTTCTGCTAACTGATCCACCCCATTACTTTTTTATGTTCTTAAGACATTATCTGTTACTCTTTTTAAAAGCTTCGGTTTACACTTACACAAAGCAGGAGTCTGATCCAGCTCCCAGAAAAGTCACTGTATCTGCATTACCATTGCTATTGTAGGCGACTACTAAGATTTTACCAGCTGGATTTGCACAGGCTGAGTGCTGGCACACCCAGCTGTGTTCATGCTGCAGCCATAATAGCACCTTTATACCAGCCCTGTCACATCTGTCCTCCAGCTTACTTTCTGTCTTACCCACTGCACATGTGAAGTACATTGTCCTCTTTCAGCAGGGCAGGACTTTAGTATTGTTAGGGCTCTTTCTTTCTAACCATAAAATGCAGTGGAAGCAAACAGTGGAAAGTGTTGGGGGTAAAGGATAAGGGCAAGCAGGGCACCTGAGTGAGAATTTTAGCTTCTCCTTCCTGCAGCTCAACGTTGTACAGATACAACAGTTCTCAGCCTTCTGTCCAACCAACAGGCCCAAATACGCTTATCTTGGAGCTTTCTGGTATTCTGAAGCATGAGACACAGTCCAGCTGCAACACCATTTCTTTGCTGGTGGGACGCACTGTGCTACAGCTCTAGGTTAGAAACGCAATGTGATGGGACTGCATCAGGCAGTCCCTGCATGTTTCCACATGATATTAACTGCAATGGGCTGAAAAACCTTTCAGTGCACAGGCACACTGTCATGAGCTATGAAAGAGTTGATTTTGTTTCTGCTTTAACAGCATGGTTCCTCCTGGCACAACACACAGGAAGATGCAGAATGTGAGGAGGACATTGGATTGTCCGGTCAAGAAATGAGTGGTAAGACACTGTGCAAACAGACAAAGTGAGAATCTTGGATAACCACTTTGGAAGGGCAAGACTATCCATTACCAACACTGTCATGAAGATAACTCTACCCAGTATCATCTACACTCAGTGCAGGACGCAGGATGACAGACGTCCCTGCTGACTGTAGTCATAATACCCTCCCCAAATGAGATGTGAGTCCACAGACAATATATGAAGCTTGTTGTATCTATGGGCTCACACAACTATTCAAATTAGAATTAATATCACCAGTATTTCTAGTGAATCACAATGTTCCTATAGAAAGATTAGAGTTAGCAGTCAAGTCTATGATAGCCATGTAGTGCAAAATTTATATAAAACAGTACAGCCTACATGAAACAGAAAGCAGATACATTCTTACCTGTGAGGTGAAGCTCAAGAGACTTAAAATCATTTCAACCATTTGTGTTTTCCATATATGTGTTTTTCAGATGGCTGAATGGGAGCTGTCGTGTGTTCCCACCACAAAATCAGCAGCTCCTCAATCTCAATAGCACCTGTGTAGCTAAGGCCCACTGGGGTACTTAAACATTTTCGACACTTGACACAACTTAATCTGCTCTTCAGTTTTACTACAATGTCTAATCTGCCCTTGCTGACACTTCAAAACCAAGTGAGAGAAGATGTGTAAGAAAATCAACCTACAACAGCTACATATTGTTGCAGGAATGGACAACAGAAAATGAAGTTAAGAAAGAATATGTGAAGCATCTTTACTGCCTTTTATAAGATGTGGTATGAAAACTAGTGAGGTATTTTTAAATATCATTTAATAGAAGGTATCTTCATCTTCATAGAATCATTGTTTTCTTTTCTGCATGTACTGCTCCTCATATCAGCTAACAACTTCCTCTAACATATTCCCAACTTCCCCAGCTAACATATGCCCCTAATAACTATGTCATTAAATAATACTGATAATACCTACAAAAGGAGATGAAAAAGTCACCCTCTGGCAGAGAAACAAGCTGTGCACTGGCTGCTGTAAAGGCACATGCAATAGCAAAGGAAGCCTTTCATCCTGCTCCCAGCAGTCCCTGCAAACCGTAGACATGGTGCTCAACTTGCTGAGCACCCTCTGATGCTGCAGAGACAGAGTCTCTGTCACAGAGGACTCAAGCTTCACTAACTGGCAAAAGTTACTGAGAGCAGAGTGTGAAAGAGATTTAAGGCAAAAAAAGAAGCAATGTTATCTGGTGAAGCTCTGCAGAATCATTTGACAGCAAAGGCCAGAGAACCTGAATTATTTTGAATTAGGAAAGGTCTTTTCATACACAGGGCAACATAATACAGTGAAACGTCATATCCCCGTTATTATTAATCTGGTATTTATATCAGTGTAAATTAGTTATACCAAAATCATCAGTAAAACACAATATAAAAATGATACTTACATTCTTATTACTCTTCAGAGTGTCATAACAGAAAAGTAATTTCAGGGAGCACATAATAAGGAATGATATCAAAGGATACAATAAAATAATCTCTTTTATGCTTTGGGGGCTGTAAATAGCTCTCAAAATAAAGCTGCCAAGCTTCTAGATGTCAGTGAAAAATCCATAATAGCTGAAGCTATGTGAGATATTCCAGTTGCATTACATTGGTAGAACTTTGCATCTTGCTGTCAGAAGGCCTTAAAGGAGTAACAGCCTTATCAGCCACCTATCGGATATGTGCTATACCTTCTCAGAGTTGTATATATTACCTTAAATATATATCACCATGCTTAGAGCAGAGCAATGAAAAGCACAGTTGCTATGAGAAATAATCCTCTTCCCTTTGGATAACTATAGAAATCAGTCATTGAGGGAATCTTAATGACAACAGGGATTTTTTTTCTAGATATGCTAAAGATGGAAGGAAAAAGCATAGACTCTACTCAGATATGAGGAATAGTGTATCACTTTCGGTATCTGTAATGAAGGTAACTACAGCATGATAGTGGCAGAGTTTGTGGAGTTAAAAACAAGCAAAAAATTGCTAAAAATTATCATGTGAATTCCAATGAATATGAAGAAGCTGCTATGGAGTAAAACCCCACATTTAGTTAAAAGAGGAGATAGCAGTAAGTCATTGTCAGCAGGCAAGAGAAGACCAAGCTTCTTCACTTTGGCTGGTTTTGATACATTTTTCCTAGCAGGTAGGATGAGTCTTGTTATTACACAGAGGTGAGGACACTGAAGGTAAAATCGTGCCCTGTTTCACAATCAATAAATTTACTGACTTTGGTAGAATCAGATCTTTCACAAAGTTGCCAAAATGCATGAGGAGATCTCAAACCAGGGGCTGTTTCTTGCTTTCTTTAAAACTCCACAATGTTGCAGCTAAATTAACTTTAATTTTAGTAGACAAAACAGAGGGCAATTTCATTCAAGTTGGATTGTAATACAAACTATGGAATCCCTGTAAGTATTAAAGCTATTGCATGTTTTGTCTCTGCCCTAGGTAAAAACACAGAATGGACATTTTTTCCCTTGGATGACAGAGGACAAAACCAGCTGAATACCACATCTTGCATCTGCTTTCATGAAATATTTAACGCTGCATGCAGAACTTTGTTTATGGGAATAAATGCAGTATGAAATTGATCTTTTCACAGTCAGGCTATTTTTTCACTTGTAATGATTTCAAGATCCTTTAAAAGAGGATCTTGAAAGAGAATTGAGGTCTTCATTTTGCTTTGGGTTTGGATTTTTTGGGTTTCATTTCTATAGATATTTTTTACCTACGTTAAAAGACTTACAGGAAACAGATTGTCAGATCCTAACTTTTTTATGACCATTCTCACAGTTAACTCCAAGATAGAAGATTGTATTGTGAGAAAGTGCTTGCTAATTGTAAAACTTCAGAATACTATTCATTTCTTGTGGAGAAGCATCAAGCTGTTGCTAGCATAAAATGTTAGATACCAGACACAGGACTGAAACACATTGTTTTTCCCAGTCACCTTTAACTTAACCTTTGGTAATTAGCCACTGTTCATGGCTCCTAACACAGACCATCCAAAGGGACCTTGACAGGCTTGAGATGTGGACCTGGGCAAACCTCATAAAGTTCAACAAGAACAAGTGCAAGGCTGAGCACGTGGGTAGGAGCAACCCCAAGCACAAACACAGGCTGGGTGCTGATGGATTGGGAGTAGCCCTGCAGAGAAGGACTTGGGGTTGTGGCTAGATGAAAAATCGAACATGAGCCAGCAATGTGCACTCACAGCTCAGAAAGCCAGTTGCATCCTGGTCTGCATCAAAAGAAGTGTAACCAGCAGGTTGAGGGAGATGATTCTCCCCGTCCACTCTGCTCTCGTGTAATCCCACCTGCAGTACCATGTCCAGCTCTGAGGTCTCAAACATAAAGAAGGCATAGACCTGTTGGAGAGAGTCCAGAAAAGGGCCTCGAAGATGATCAGGGTCCTCGAGCACCTCTGCTATAAAGACAGGCTGAGAGAATTAGGGCCGTTCAACCTGGAGAAGAGAAGGCTTCAGGGAGACCTTCTAGGGAGCTTCCAGTACTTAAATGGGGCCTGCAGGAAAGAAGAGGAGGGACACTTGATCAAGGAGCATAGTGAAAGGATGAGGAGTAACGGTTTCAAACTGGAAAAGGGTAGATTTAGATCAGATATTAAAAAGAAGTTCTTTTCTGTGAGGGTGGTGAAACATTGGAACAGGTTGTCCAGAGAAGTTGTGGATGTCCCATCCCTGGAAGTATTCAAGGCCGGGTTGGATACGTCTTTGAGCAATCTGATCTAAGAGTAAGGTGTCCCTGCCTGGGCAGGGTGGTTGGAACTAGATGATCTTTAAGATCCTTTCAAACTGAAAGCATTTTGTGATTCTGTGAAAATGAGGCTTTCATCCAAAAAAGAAATTTAGAGATCTTAGGAAATGCTTCAGAGACCTTACTTCAAAATTCAGTTTGGAAATAGCTAGATACTATGGACTTTTTATTTCCATACAATGGAAAATGTGCAAATCTAAAAATAAAAATATCTGCTTAAGTAGAAATTAACAGTAGATTTTCTATGTAGTATTTAATATTAGTGAATATCACTGCATCTTGAGACTATGAGTCCCTAATATTTTTGTTTTATCTTAAGTATCATTTTTAAAAAAAGCTATAAATATCTAGATGTTGTTTTGCGAAAAACTCAGTATTGTAGTATCGAAGCTGTCTGGAGAAAGTGTTAATTCAGTTATCTTTTTACTATTAGCACATTATTTTGTTTCACATCTTAATTTCAGATTCTCTCATTTGACATACTTTTATGCAGTTCAAGGCCACTGGCAAATCTGTGGCAGACTTGCACGGACATCCCTGGTGGGATCTGGTAAAAAAAGCCAAGCACTAAGACAGTCCAAAGTCCTTGGAAGAAAAAGATATTTTTCCAGTCTTCAGAGGCCATTAAAACAAACCCCAAAGACATATAGCATTTATTTTTAATTAAAAAACTGATACATCACTCTGAGACAACAAGGCTTGTACCTAAGTCAAAGAAAGCTGGTGTGAATTCATTGATGCTGTAGCTGTTCCTATCAAAGACGTATCTCTGTATTCACACTTTCCATAGTGCATTATGTCACTGGAACAAAATTAAGTATTTTAACTTATTTTGTTGATCAAAGGTTAGCTCATGGGTCTTCTTTTCTCTCCCATTTACATATACACATTTACTAACTTCTATATTCCATGCGTTAAGTGAGTAAAAAAAAGTTTGGGACAGGAAAAGTGGAAGATATCCTATAAGGACTTTATTTTTCCCCAAGTAAAAAGAGAAGGATTTTAAATGTCTAAGTAAAACCAGTCTGGAGCAGTTAAGAGGCAAAAGACCAAGAAAGGAATTACACTTTAGTTTTAAAAGGACAGTCAGACATTGTTGGTAACATATCCTACCAGTCTTAAGCCTTATGGATTTTTCAGTGCCAAAAAAAAGAGGGAATAATCCAAGGTATTCTTGGATTTTATTCAAAAAGTCAGTAAAGTGCAAGTCCACTAAAACTGCCATACCTGAAATATTATGAATGTAATTCATACTGTTCCAAGCCTGCTGAAAAACCATTTAAACACACTTAAGCAAATTATACTTCAAAACCATTTCTTGTGCTCCCTAGCAACAGTATTAATTAACTAACATAAACTAAACTGACTGCAAAATCTTAACAAACCAGGCTGTTATTTAAGTACAAAAGAAATTTCAGCTAACACTCTAGAAGAGCATGCCAGTCAATAATGCAATAGAACAAGCTGTTTCATTGAAGACATTAATACTGGGCAGCATGTAACGAAAAATGCGTATCATAGAATATCTCAGGTTGGAAGGGAGCCATAATAATCATTGGGTCCAACTCACACACACACACACACATACATATATATATACCAGTCATTACATTCAGTAAATTAAAATGTGCTAACACTATAATGAATCAATTCACTTCCATTTGATGAGTACTTTGGACATCAGAATTTCACTGATTTATTCTGGTACCTTTGATTTGCTTTGAGACTGCTTGTATTCAGTTTTTAGCGAGCGACACAACTGCTCAAATATGGGTCAATATCAACATCCTGCCCCACTGGCATCCTCCCCACACTGTTCCCAAAGCAGGGACAAGCAGCATACATCTTTGTGAGCTGAGGAAAGTGCCATCAAAGATGTCACTTTAGGATTCAGTCAGGTGTCCATTTCATTTAGCTAATGGAGAAGATCACAAGCAGCTGGATGTACAAGGGATTTCCTGGAAAAGAGCTTAGCGATATAACCCAATAACTAATTTCAAGATTTCTACTGAAGTGGTAGAAATATTCACTTTGAAAAGGTTTGTTTATTATGCTATTTATTTCTATACTAAAATATTTAACCCTAAAGCCCAATAATACAACTGGATTTTAACACCCTCCTTGTAATCCTTGTTTTTAACATAGTTTTTAATTGTGAGAAGGTCTTCCTAGTTTTATTCTGTTGCCCTTTTATTTTATTCACTAAAAAGCTTTTATTGTAGCCTGCTTTTTAGGGGCTCCCCATCCTACTGTACTTCTCACAGACCTGTGGCCAGAGCTGGCTTCAGCAGCAGCCTGAGGGAATGGTCTACCAGGACTCTACCAGGAGTGTGTAAATATCACCATAAGGCGCAAAATCCTCAAGGTAAGAAAAGAGTCTATTTCCTTAACTTCTAAAACAGACTCAACTTTTGGTCCCATCTCCAGGCTTCTGAGAAAATCTCCCGGTTTTTAATGTCATTTCTAATTACATTTCCTTGATTTCTTGTCATTAATATCAGACCGGCTTGCTTTATGTTAGCTCATAGTACAAATAATACATCTAGGTACGAAGACACAACTATATTTCCTTTTGTACAGTGTTCAGCTGGCTCTATGCCAGCTGCATGAAGACAGATACCTGATCCAGCAGAACGAATGATAAGACCAAGTTACTCCTTCAAAATTTTTGGAGGATTTGGAACTGGCAGAGTGAACTTGCATTAATTCAGTGAAGGCAACATCTCAGATCTGCTATTTTAAACTATTTAGACTACTAAAAAACCCCAGAAACTCGATGACACCTGAACCATAGCTCAGATATTGAGTAAGAATCCAGTTGGTTTACATCTGCATAAAGTCTGGTCTAACACTGAGAACACCCCAAATAAAGCTCATTCTAGAACAGAAAAGGGCTATTTTGTACACAAAAGACCATTGGGGATCTTTATTTTTGTTCAAAGCACACTAATATTGTGTAGACATCCATGAAAGTCCCTGTATCATAATCACACATATTTAAGACTATTGTAGACAGGTCCACACGAGGTCCAGATGTGATGTTAAACATACAAGCACCGGTTTGCAGGACTGGAACCTCTATGATGTACTAGGAAGTAATAAGAACATTATGACATGAAGGGTGAGGGAAACAGGCTATGGAAAAGGCTCAAGATTCAATATATATAGGTGGTTTTATAAGTGTTGATGAATTATCATTGGTTGGAACACACAAAGGGATTCACTGTAACAGAAGGAGCTTGGAGACCAGGACACAGTTCTCCCAAGATGAAGACTCAGGGGTATTTCTGCCTCCTCTCACCAGGAATAGAGACACACAGATTACCAGCTTGGGTTAATGCAGGTGCTGGCATCGATATATCTCTTTTCACATCCAATAAAATGTTTATTCCTGGTTGCTGTGATTTGGAAACGATTGCAAAGTTTATATTAAAAGTATTCTGATTTGGGGCTCCTGAAAACAGATGTATATTTACTCGCAAAATTTCTAGTGAATTAGCTTTAAAGTTAGTTCAGAAAAAACTTATTTCTACAGAAAAGAAATGTGGCAAAGGCTGCAGTTTTATCAGATATTTTCTTTCACATACACATTTTGACTATTCAGTTAGAATTTTCAGGCCATTTTATTGTTTGTGTAATCCTGTACAGGAGCTACTATCTACAGGTTTTGAATTTATTATCTTAGGCTGCACAAAAGGGCCATAAGATAACCTCCTCCCCTACCATTTTGTTATGGGTGATAGTGACTTTAAACATACCAGTAATGGAAAAGATCAGAGCTAGGCTGAGCCAGCTGCTAGGTTTTTCAAAGAGTGTATACTAGTACTGCCACAGCCCCGAGCCAGAAGAGGAAAAGAGAATAGCTGGCGGCAAGGGGAGGGGGAAGAGAGCAGGGAAGAAGGCAAGCAGAAAATCCTTTTAATATAGTGTTACACTTTGGAAAATCAACTGAAGTTTAAAACGAAAAAAGGAAAATTCAAAGAGACTCTAAAATGCGAAGCTATTTCAAGCCAGACAGTGCCTTGGAAGGTATTCCAACACGACTCATGCTGAGTGACTAAGGCAGGACTAGCTGTAAGTTTCCCTGCAGCTACATTTGTCCTGTATCGTATGCTTCAAGGTCAGCTGTGAGTGTCACGAAGTGCACCTGTCTCCTTCAAACAATGCACCTTGGTTTATAACTTACTGCACACATTTTTTATTTATCTCTCTGCAAATGAGAGAGATGGTTATGGCAGAAGAAAATTGTTCAGCAGCAGTGAAGGTCAGGAGCTGAACAAATTTGTTTAGCAAACAAATGGTACTGTCTCAGTACCATCTTTAAAATCCTCTGAGAGAGGAACAGAGCAGAAGTGTTGCTAAGGTTCAGCCTACTTCATTATTAATTTGCCTTTTTCCCTCCTTATTAACTTACATAGTATAATATCTTCCACCTCTAAGCAATGGCCCCAGGCAAAGCCAGGATCTGGCCTTGAGCAAGAAACTTGTCTTACAGGTGCTCTCCAACATGATGAGGCCATGGAGCCTCCAGTTGAAGGAAACAACTGCACATGTCCCATCACCCTCACTCTAGCTGCCCAAACAAACCCTATAGAGAAATGCAGGATGCACCCACAGTATTAAACCCATTTTCCATTTCAAACTTGGCAACTATCCCCACTACATGGGCATGTGTATGCATATGGATGCTCACCACCATCTCCCCCACTGTGGAGACAAGAAGCATGGCTTTAGCGCAGTGCAGTCTCATCTGCAGATTTGGTGCAAGTACAGCTGGTTGACATCTACCCTGAGCAAAGCCTGTGTGTAACGGCTGAGATATAACCATGACTAGATGAAAAACATTTGGGCAATAGGATTGCAGGTGTTAAATTTATTCTTCAATCCACAGAGTATCGCTATGTATATAATAACCCACCAAGGACTGGACATAGAAGCGTTTCGGTTGGGAGAGACCTTCAAGATCATTGAGTATAGCCTTTGTCCTAGACCTATCAACACCACTAGATCATGTCCCTCAGCACAACATCTATCCATCTCTTAAACACCTCCAGGGACGGTGACTCAATCCCCTCCCTGGGCAGACTGTTCCAATGTCTGACAATCCTTTCAGTAAAGAAATTCTTCTTAATATCCAACCTGAACCTCCCCTGGCACAACTTAAGGCCATTTCCTCTTGCCCTATCACTTGTCACTAGGGAAAACAGACCAAGTCCTGCCATTCTATAACCTCCTTTCACGTAGTTGTAGATAGCGATAAGGTCTTCCCTCGGTCTCCACTCCTCCAGGCTAAACAGCCCCAGATCCCTCAGCCATTTCTTATGCTCCAAATTCACTACTAGCTTAGTAGCCTACCTCTCTACCCTCTGCAGCACCTCAATGTCCCTCTTGCAGTGAGGGGCCCAAAACTGGAGATGAGGCCTCACCAAAGCCAAGTACAGGGGCATGATTACCTCCCTGCTCCTGCTGGTCACACCATTCCTGACGCAGGCCAGGATGCCATTGGCCTTCTTGGCCACCTGGGCACACTGCTGGCTCATGTTCAGCCGGCTGTCCATCCACACGCCCAGGTCCCTCTCTCCTGAGCAATTTTCCAGCCACTCCTCCCCAAGCCTGTAGCGCTGCTGGGGGTTGTTGTGGCCAAAGTGCAGGACCCAACATTTGACCTTATTGAAACTCACAGAATTGGCCTTGGTCCAGTGATCCAGCCTGTCCAAATCTCTCTGTAGAGCCTCCCTGCCCTCAAGCAGATTGACAATTCCACGCAGCTTGGTGTCATCTGCAAACTTACTAAGGGCGCACTCTATCCCCTCATCCAAATCCTTGATGAAAACGTTAAACAAGACTGGGCCCAGTACTGAGCCCTGGGGGACATCACTCGTGACCAGCTGCCAACTGAATTTAACTCCATTGACCAAAACTCTTTGGACTCAGTCATCTAACCATTTTTTTACCCAGAAAAGTGCATGCCTATCCAAGCCAAAAGCAGTCAGTTTCTCTAGGAGAATGCTACAGAAAACAGTGTCAAATGCCTTAATCAAACCAAAGTAGGCAACATGTACAGATGTAGACTTTCCTCCATCCTATATGCGGGTCACCCTGAAGACCCCAATGAAGTACAGTTGCACTTCAGCTGGGCTAATGGTTTAGCTCCCAATGTCGTTATGTCTTTCCCAGGGTCATCTTCATTTGATATGGTTTTAACCCCTTTCCCCTTCATATCTAGTTTAAAGATCTCCCAGTGAGCCCTGTCAGTTCATGATCCAAGATCCTTTTTCCCCTTACAGTTATCTGAACCCCATCTCATTTCAGTAGGCCAGGTGCTGTGTAGACCTCCCCATGGTTGAAAAATCCAGAACTGGACTGTTGGCTCTACCTTTAAAGTCAAGTATTAATCTAGTAAGTGTTTTTTGACCTCCTGGTATTTTTCCTTGCAATTGAAGGAACTGAGGCAACCACAACCTGCACAAATGATCCTTGTAGGATCTGCCCCAGTTCCTTGGAGTCTCTTTTATTTGCCTCTGATGGCACACTTGTTTCTTGTAATGGGTTCACTTCAGAGCAATTATTGTTATTTTTCAATGTTTCTACTCAATTATTGCTTTTGATATAGTTTTCTGATTTCTAACAGATATCATTACATCTGATGGTGATTTCAAAGAAGTTGAATTTCACCCTATTATCTTTATTAACCTAAATTTTGATTAATACATTGGCATCAGTCATGTAGTACTGATGAAAAAGAAGCTAAATTTTTCTAAAACTAGTCCAAGGATGAAAAATCTTTCCTGTGGGCAGTTGGAAGCTGGTTTTTATGCCTTAGTACAAAAGTTGGAGTGGCTTTTTGACACAAAAAGAGTCTCATTAAAACTCAGATATCAGTGAACTCTCTTGATCAGGATTGAATTCTATTTCGTTGTGTTGTGCTTAATTGAGAAAAAAGAAGCAGTATTGGAGTAAACTAGCCAAGGGTTATTCATTTAAGTACAATAATATCTCCTCAATAAAGAGACCTTACAGAGCAGCTTCTTGTTCTGATTAAGATACATACCCAGCTAAAGGTTTCAAACCAATTCCTGCTCAGATCAATGGGAGCTTTCAACAGTGACTTCAATGGTTGTTGATTAAGCCTGCAGAGAAGATGCTCCTTCATATATGAGTTTCCCGATCCCTCTGGGGTTTTTCTGAGGTAAATTGCTAGTTCAAATAAGAAAAGCAAGAGCCTGAGACAAGTCACAGCCCGTAAGATTTCTGAGGTAGGAAATACGCAAAGAAGCGGAGGTCAGGAGTTAGTTCTAAGAATTTCTGCATAAGACCCATTTATTTAAGTCAGTGTACTTAGCTGTGACTTACAGGTGGATGCATAAGTGTTCACTTATGTGGGCTAATAAATAAAGAGCAAAGCTCTGAAGGATTACAAAACCACAAAAGTGGGGGGTTTGTGTGATCTTTTAAAACTATTGTATTACTGCATTAATTTTGCTACAAAATTTCTTTGTCAAATGGATAAAGTGGAACTCAAATAAAGAATAATTTCAAATAATTAACGAACACCTAACCCATAAACATTTAAAAGTGGTTAGAAAGTTAATCATGGTAAGAGTCATGCACCTAGCAACAAGATCCATCTGTACATTGACAATTATAATTTCAAGTAGTGTAATATTAAAAACTCTGTCTAACTTTCAAAATCACTTTAACATAAACCATTTATCAGAGCTGGTTTGTATATCCATTCAGTTCAACAACATGCAAGTGATTCAACATTTAAAAATATCTCTTTTTTAATTTTTAAAGTAGCATTTAAATTCTAAAGGAGTTAGAGACCAAACTGTAGCATTTAAGAACAAAACTAGCTAGATTAAAATCTACGTGAATATACAGGAAGGTCAGAGGGAATAGAAGATGGAAGCTGTTTATGTAAACTAAGTATGAGTGGTTTGTATTACTGGATAACTGCATTCTTTGGGATATAACTTGAGCATATTGCACATAATCTTTAAGAACTCAGAAATGGAACTTCTTGAAAATTTTAGTCTGTCATATTTGAGATCATTTATATTGCAAATATGTTGGGGGGTAAAATTCTTGTGTCTGCACTGATCTGAGAAGGGCAGGTGGATTTCAGAAAACTAAGAGGGAAATTAATGGATGCTTAAGTTTGCCCATGTTGGCCAATAGCTGGTTTATTTTCTCAAAGGGATGTGGAAAAGAAATGATCAGAAGCAGCCTTTAGTAGGCTGAGTTACGAGCTATTTACTGGTGTGAAGTTCAACTCAATTTGATGCCTTAATTCTGAATTCACCATGCTGGATTCTTTCCACTTAATGTATTACTTCAGCAAAAGCCAGAAGCCTATGTTTCTGCTACAAATCATTGTGTGTTGGAACACATGAGCTAGGTTACAACCTACCAGTGTGAAGTTTAAAGATGATAGTAGCCATGGCAGTATGTGACAGGCATCACCTTTAATAGTATCAGCTGAAGTCTTCCTGGAACTCAACTTCAGCCTAAACAACCTGATCACTGAGTTACATCTTTGTCATTTGATTCCTCTACCACCATGGATGCTACATTCTTTTCTGCACCTGGACATAAAAGTAAGAAGTTAAGCAGAAGATGTCATGACATAGCCTTTTGCTTGCTATTTTGGATACTTTTGTCAGAAGAAAAAGGTTTGGGCTTGGATTTGTCAGCATAAAAGATAATTTAACTCATGTTTTGAATGTGGTGGGAAGCTTCTAGTACTAGAAATCTCATAAAATTGCAAGAAACGAGCTATTATTACATTTTTATCAGGATGCTACATGGACTGCAAGTACACCCACTGGCACATCTACTGTTTATGCCTCTGACAAGCTTCTAGATCCCAAAGAGATTACAACAACTGAGGAATCTAACTATTAGGAACAGGCAGATCTGTATATATATGAAGAAAGGACACCTTGGGCAGTATTCATATTTGAAATGAAAAATTACTGTAATTTAGAGACCTTCAGTGTAAAGCACTTAATGAGTGGCAGGATTTCAGGTTGCAGTTTTGGACTTTGGATCTACAATCCACCTAAATCCTATTTTGGATTTGGCCTGTAATTGCTAAATGTCACATCTCTTTGAGTATGCTCTTTCTCTAGCTGATCTTTCTTAATTGAGACCTTATTCAGTTTTTGAGCGAGTATCAAATGACACAGTGTTAATATAACCCGTCAATTGTGCATGCTCATGCTTTTGAATGGGGAATTAATCTGAACACTGAATATCTTAAAGAATGCCAAGGAAGTCTTGCATAATGCCAGCTTCAAGAGAATTAGTGGGCTTTAGTGAGAAAAAACATTCTTGGCATCTCACAGTTTTGATCTCCTTGGCTAAGCCCTGTTTGCTTGTAACCATTTCTTAGAAAATGTAAATCTTTCACTTGTTTGACAAAATAAGCAAAAATTACTAGTAACATTTTATTAAATATAGTGCATCTGTATTCCTACAATTTTCATAGTCTTATTTTGCCCACCCAACACTCCTGACAAAATGAATTCTGAAGTTGAAAGCATCATTCCTATTATTACACATATTATTATAATAACTACAGGCATAGCAGCTCAGCACTTTTAGAGTGCACAGTGCTGCACAAAGAGAAAGCAAGAATACAATCCTTGTAAAGCCTGGATGCGTTACTGTGTGGCTGCCCTAGGGGATCCTGCTCTGGCAGGGGGGTTGGACTAGATGATTTCTAGAGGTCCCAACCTCTAACATCCTGTGATTCTATGATTCTATGATTCAAACAGACCATTATCGAGGTAAAAGAGAAAAACCTCAAATCCTACAGTGGATTAATACAGAAAAGTCAGCACAAACCAAGTTAGTAACCTTTTTTATTTTTTTCAGCAGTTACAGAATTGTTTCCTAGGTTTTTTTGTCTTTTTGAGTGCATTCATAAAGTGTTAGGCCTCAGTAGCCTTATCTGCCTGCAATGAAGATTTTCAGTTTTCCACTCTTACTCTATAACTAGAAAAAAACATTCAAATAAAGACCAAGCATTATTGTCATGCAATTGGTAAATTGAGATGAACAACATTCTTGAAAGTTTTTTTCAAAATTTTAAAATTCCAAATATAAAACAGAATGAACTTATCCAAGTATCAGTGAAATTTAACGGAAAAAGGAACATGCTTTTATATCTATACCCACCTATTCTGCTTTATCATAGACTAAGCTGGAGATGCTTGAGTTAAAAGAGGAAAATCAATGCAACTGATCTTCTCTGAGGAAGAATAACTTCATCTCTGTTAAATCTCCAAAATATCTAGTGTCTTCTCAGGGATCTGGGATAGCAGCAGTTTCTCAATATTACATGTATAAGGCCTGTGTGTAAACTCTTCTTCTGTAAAAAACATCATCATTAGGCTGTTCGACGTTTACCTGGCTTAGGTGATGTTAATATTGCTTATTCAGCTCAGTGGCTGAGGTACTGACCCTTCTGACTGTTGGCTGGTTTGGATATTCACATGCACATTTTTGGTGAACGGCAATATGGGCTGGATTCTTGCAGAAGCAATGCTCTTTGCTGCCACCTCCCCAGAGGAACAGGCACCTGTTCTGTGGAGATGCTTACTTTTCTGTTCCTGTCCAAATCAAATGGGTGAATTTAAACCATCTGCGTTTATGTTTAATTAAGCCTTAAACTCCCCTGCTTGACTTTGCATTGGAAGAAATGAAGATCAGTGATCTTAATGGCAAACAGAAGAAATACCTTTCAGCTGGTGGAAGCAGTGTGCTGAAACTGTGTTACCAGAGCATCCAAACATGCTATGTTTGTTTGCAACAACCATATTCAACAACTACATACGTGCCGCGTAACATACCAATAAGCAAGTTTTGGTAAAACTTTGGAAACAAGAGTAAATACCCATCCAAGTTTAGTCAGCAAGAATTGTATTCTGGCTTCATGGTCCTGAAATCCTATTCCTTCTGATAATAAACTCATGGAGACCTCTTGCAACAGATATTTACAGCCAATCTCTCACTGCACCTCTGGATTTAGACAGAAACAAAGGATCAGGCTGCTCACAAAAATGTTCCTTGTCCAACTAGATGCAACAATGAATGCAGAAAAAAATCCTTCCTTAGATGAGATGGAAGAGAAAGGGTAGGAGAAAGAGAAAGTGACCCTGTCAATACCTTCGGGGAAGGAAGAATAAAGGAAACCCAGCATGGAAGGACCGACATGGAAATAGAACTGATGAGTGGAAATAAGCCTTGATTCTCGTATTTTCAGTGATCTAAATGGTTATTCTCCCTTCCCTAAGATTAATCCTCAAGGCTATTCTCCCATATCAGTTTAACAGCTCCTGATGTTCAGCCTGGAAACCATTCCAAACTCAAGTGTTACATGATATTTTGAGTCCTCTCTGATGTATATCATATATATCACATGCATCATTCATCTTGATTTTGCCAGCAATTTATTTACTGTTCTTACCCCCTTCTTATTTGAACAGGACGTCACTGTTTTATTTGCCATCTGTGAGCTCCATATGGTCACAGCTAATGAAAGCAAGTAGTCTAAAAAAGATGACACCATTAAGTAACCTTTGTTTGATTAAATACACAGTCTACTTCTTTTAGACTACCCTTGCCTTCACTAAATGTCAAGATAGATAATCTTCTTGCATTATCTGAAGACCAAAGGGTTTGGGATATCTGAAAAAAAAAGTAAAGCTACAACTCGAGTGAAAATTGCTAAAAAAATCTCCAAAGTTTAATCCTGCTCTATCTTTTTTGCTCAGATAAGACACATTCATAGGAGAAGCTTTCCCCAAATCTTTCGTCCACCAGAAGGAAAAAGGACGCTGATGGGCCATCACATTTTTTGTCTTCTAGACTTAGACAGTTGGACCCCTCAACTCATAGAGCTTCTCTCTGTGATATCACTTATGAGTCCACTTATCCTGATGGGCTGAGCAGCATGGGAATCTCATGGCGTTCTCTCAGGCACCAGGAACACCACAGTGTTTTTGGAGAATGAGCAGCCATAAAATCAGCTGCATCTCCCTCTCACTTGTCTGTCTCATCTACATCATTTTCATTTAATAGACAATAACATGTATCTGTAACAATGAGGCCTTTCAGGCCCAGTCACTCTGCCTTTCCAAGAATAAATATTAGCAACCAGAACAGGATCTGCAAGGTGTTCTGGTGGAGCTGCTTTTTTGTGAGAACTCTTGAGAGAAGAGGCCAGGTTTTGCTCCTGATATATTTTTACACTTTAGGAATATAATTAATGCTGGCTTGCATCTGTGAAACTCCATTAAAGCTCTGGCAGACAGAGTCAGGACCTTTTAAGCCAGTAGGTTTCCAAGTTTGATTTTTATAAATGAAGTTGAAATGGATGCCAGCTTTATGTGGCTACAGCACTGCTACTGTACACTGAATAGTGGTTTTAATGATTTGTTAAAATCCTTAGGGTGTTGGATGAGGTTTTAAATATTGTTTTAAAATACATTAAATGAAAATAATTAAATAATGTATTGCTATTACAAGGCAACTAAAAAGGCTGTGTAATTAGAATGAGGGGTAATATACAATATTTAATTGTGGCCCTGGTGTTCTTTATAATGAAGTTTGAGTAATTAGTGGGATGATGACTGAGTACTTATTACTTAGTATGAGGTTTGTGTTCCATTACACAAAACATCAATCACTGTTTCCCCATGAGAGCTGTTATGTCAGTCTCTCTTCTCTTTTCCTGTGACTCTGTTTGCACATTTGTAGAGTTCTCCAATTTTTGTGTAAGTGTTTCACTATTTGGCTTGATTTTTTGACAAGTGAGACCAAACCCCATTGTGATCTATATAATATAGCATGAATGGCTACTAAAACGGAGATTTATTTTTCTTTTTTTTTTGATAAAACTCCTTGTATTGAAAGGCATGCTACAAAAATGGTAGGTTTAACAGGTTTCAGCATAGTTATGCATCTATGAAGTTTTTATACTGTTTATTTATTACAGAATTTAAAAGATCTGTTTGTGTCATTTGGGAATGTTTTTACAAACCTCTGTTGATGGATTCTTCCCATACTTTCCCCTGCTTTTCAAGACCTGAGGCCATGGGAAAATATCAACCAGGATTGTCTGGCCTGATCCTCCCAAGGGGTTTTGAAATGTAAAAACTGAGTATTTGTCTGGTGTTTAATTAGGAGCCAATACTGAAGAAATGTTTTTCTCATCACATTTTTGTTAGCAAAAAATCCCTCAACACCTGATCAGTCTGAACTTTATTACAATGAGGGCAAGTTACTCACAAATGAATGGGCTATTTAATTGTCTGATGGTATGGCCCTTCCTCTTCTGACTGGGAAAAAGTAAATAACTTCTTTTCATTTTCTTCTTGCTATTTATTTCTCTACTAAAGACATGTTAAGGAACAAGCCAGTTTTAGTGACTGTGGAATAACCAGTGTTTAAACAGTAATGGAAAGATATTAATTGCCTCTTCAAATGTTGAGTATTACTCAGCATTTCCTGACTACATCCAAGACAGCTGTTCTTCCTTCAACAGCTGATATCATCCAGGCCTCGAGGACTGACAAAGGGTTTAGGGTGAGCATGAAAAATGACAGCATCTTCTCAGTAAAACTAACATGTAATATCATAGCACCTCCTTGATAGCTAGCCACTGCAGGGCATTCAGCAGATATTTCTGTTAATTTTCTGTCAGGGTGTTTAATAGCCAGGTTGAGATTAACAGGCATCACTTTATATCACACACTAGTAAAGGATGAATGACGTGTATATGATATAACAGAAAGAATCTCTATCAGCTGCAACAAGGAATGATCTGCTGTGATACCTTGTAAGACGCAAAAGCATATATACAACTATAGTAACTGGATGTTACATCATAGAGGTAAATAAAAGAGCTAGGTAATTGCTATCTGTACTGAACTGACCATGGCAAGGAACCTAGTGAGTGCTAAACATAACCAACAGCATAAAAGTCATTTTAAGATGCACAGACCTAACAGTCTAACATCATAGCAACATCTTTCTAACACCAAGAAGAACAAGGAGGGAAGAGCCCTTTCACACATACAAACAGACTAAATACAGTATTTTTTTCTGTCCTTTATCTTTTCCTTCCCTTCTGCTGAAGAAGCAGAAAAAGGCTGATTAACATAAGAGCTGTAGTGGCTGTTAGATAACACACTTAGTCTGAACTCTGCAACCTTTGTTTTTTCAATATTTTTTCTTCTCTTCTTTTTTTTTTTTTGCATGTTTTTATTCCACATTCAAGGAGCAGTGAAAAACAGTCTTCTTGTATGAGAAGGCATTTTCATGATAAAAATGAGACCTGTAAATCTTACCAGTTTGAAGCACAGAGATGCTGAAAGATGCTGACCTGCAGTTACTAACTTGTTTGAGCTAGGCAAATGCATGAGAACTTTCTCTGACAAGCACTGTTTCTTGTGCTCAGATTGACTCACAGAGTCAATTTCATTGACTTTAAGATAACTTTGCAAGGTGCTGAGTGCCCTCAGTTCTTATTGATTTAAAATAGGTTTAAAGCATATGGAACACAGGAAACTAATGAGATATGAGATGAAGGCTGGATATACCCAGGAAGAACACTGGAGTTGCAATGAAAAAGGAAAAGATTAAAAAAGGAAAAGGGAACAAGACATAAAACAAGTTTTTGGTCACAACACTAGATGTGTAGCCTGTGTTAACTGTCCAGATTTTCTCCGTAGTCATGAAGAGAAAGTGAAACCTCCATAGAGATACTAATTTCACAAATCTTGGGAAATTATTTTAGGAAGGAATGAATCACCCTTCAGGGCATGTGTGTCCCTCCACTGAGTTTAAAGGGACTCTAGGGTATACTAGGGAAAATATCTGGAAGATAAATGCATTCATTTGGAAGAAAACAAAACACGTATGGAGCAGAGCAGAGCATACTATTATACTGAAGACAAACCAATAGTTAACTGGTCAGATTTGTTGGTTTCTTTTAGACGTTTTATTGAACTCTAAGGTATAAAATATCTGAATAGCTTCTTCATAGAGTAACACTAATCAGTTTTGTCTCTAGTTCCACTCGTTTCTAACCAAACGAACCTAAGTATTTTAAAGTACCTGAATGCCCATATACAGAAAATAAACCAGCTGTTCTATGCTAGAAACACATGCAGTCATAAGCATTTACATTTTCATCACTTAATCCACGGAGGCTGTATCCCGTAAGACTGATAAGTCCTTCGTTATGGGCTATAACCGTAGAAGAGCTGAAGCATCTAAACCAGGCTTTCAATCACATATAATCTTACTTTAAAGTCTTTAAACCTCCACCAAATTGTAAACATATTTTCTATTTGATTTCTAATAACCTGCTCTGCAGGCTGTACTCCACAGAATTATTCCCATCTGAAACATCAGGTGCATCATTCATTACCAATAGATACCTGTAAATAGATGTTATGAAGCTATTTGACCACTTGCTGATTAGGTACTCCAATGACTAGCTTTCAAGCATCTGGACACCAATCTGGTGTGAAATATTCACAGGTGCAAGCTTAAGAACAACGTCCAAAAAACCCCAGTAAGGACTCACCTTTAACTAGCCACTAGGAAAAGATGTGAATTATGGAGCAGAAGAGAATGTGGTTGCAGAGCATAATGGTCAAGGAGGCCAGAAAAAAGAATCAGGGGAAAGCAAAATGTTCCCTCCCAAGATTTGTGATCATAAGATCACACTGGGAGAATTTGATGAAGTGGGCTCAGAAGTGTGGAAGACAACCCTGTGACTGCATTTCAGTTCCCTGGTCATCACAGTGATGGGTTCATGAGGACAGTGTGCCTGTGTTTGGAGCTTAATCTGAGAAGTTATGTCTGTTGATTGTGTAGGCAAAATTGCTCCCTTCTTCTGGAGTGTGTTCAAGTGCTATTGAAAGTGCCCTGAAGAGAAAGACTTGGGGGTGCTGATAGATGAGCAGCTCAATACGAGCCTGCAGTGCGCTCATGCAGCCCAGAAGGCCAATTATAGCTTGGGATGCATCAAAAGGAGTGTGGCCAGCAGATTGAGAGAGGTGATTCTTCCCCATTACTCTGCTCTTGTAAGACTCCACCTGGAATACCGGGTCCAGTTCTGGTGTCCCCACCATAAGAGGGACGTGGATCTGTTGGAGCGTGTTCAGAGGAGGGCCACAAAGATGATCCAGGGGCTGGAGCACCTCTGCTATGAGGACAGGCTGAGGGAGCTGGGATTGTTCAACCTGAAGACTCTGGAGGGACCTTATAACTGCCTTATGACTTCCTACCTGAAGGGAACATACAGGAAGGTTGGAGAGGGACTTTTTACAAGAGTGTCCATGACAGGACAAGGGGAAATGAATTCAAATTGAAGAAGAATAGGTTTAGATTGGATCTTAGGAAGAAATTCTTCAGTTTGAGGGTAGCAAGACTCTGGAATAAATTGCCCAGAGAGGCTGTGGATGCCCCCTCCCCGGGGCTGTTTAAGGCCCGGTTGGACAAGAGCCTCTTGAGCAACCTGATCTAGTTGAGAGGTGTCCCTGCCCATGGCAGGGAGTTTGGATTAGATGATCTCCAAGGTTCCTTCCAATACAAGACATTCTATGATTCTATGAAGCATCTTGGTCACTGATTGCTTCCAGCATCTCCTGAACTCTTGACTGTCAAAGGGTGGGAGCCTGTTTCTGTTCCCTTGTCAGCTTTAGGAGTTTAAACCTTAGTCTCTCACCTCCACTGCCAAAAGAAGATGTTTACAGGTTAGATTAAGTGCAGGAGTACTCTTCCACTCCTGTTGAAGTTACATTGTCTGGGAAAAAATAAATCAAGTTTTCTATAATTAGAAACAGAGAGAACAAATATAGTCAGATTAAAAAGGACAGTTATCTGCCTGGGAACTGTAGGCATATTTTCATAGAATCATA